>NW_015387337.1:144809-161313 GCF_001527695.2 Protobothrops mucrosquamatus
AAAAGCAGAACAAAAATAAAAAAATACACAACTTCTCCTATATTTAATATATCTGGAAGAGTGACTTAAACAACTATTTTCCCAGTGCATTATTTGCATCTGGAAAAATAAAATTGTAATATATTTATTTGTTGTTTGGTTAAATTTGTACTGTACCTTTTTACAAAATGGTTGCTGAATAAGTCAGTATCTTTAGACCTATCATAATGTCATAAAGGGCTGCAAGAAGACAAACAACAGCAATAATTTATAGCTCTTTGCATATGAAAGTGCTGTGGAAATGATAAATAATGAGAGTCCTGTATCCCTAAAAGCTAACACTTAATGGAAATGTCTGCAGAAGTGTGATAGCTATGATGTATTACATTACTAAACTACATGAATTCCAGAATTCTTCTTCAATACTGTGATTTTAGCAGTCCTCTGCTCCAGCTCACACACTTTATTAAAACCTCAAATTTCTTTCCCATGAACCTAAACTTTCAAGAAAATGAAAGTGATTTTTTTTTGTTCTCATGATAGTGGTCATAGTATGGTGATATTAGGACCTGATGACTGGGACCTGTGTTTGTTAGTATAAGGGATCTTGGAGAAAGAATGCAAGAACCATTAAATTAGGAAAAATATCAGTTCAGTCCTGAGAAGATGGAAAGCATGAAAATGAAACTCAGAATAATCTTGCTTTGATTATATTTGGTATATCTATCTGATAGTTTTTTTAAGATTCCATTCTTGTACCCTCAGTAATCCTGTAAGGTATCTTTTCTGAAATGTTTTTGGTGTTTTTTTCTTGACGTGGCCTACTTCAATGGGCTCATGATCAGCTACTGTATGTCAGTACTTCCTAGTACTTGGGTATAAGTCCACATCCTGTCCATCGGCTGAAAAACATACTTGCCAGGAGATTTACAGCTGGGGAGAAAGGATTGATGTTGCAATTACTTGGTGTGACTGAAAAGGTATTGCTAACTCAAAACATGTTTTTTGGGGCCAATGAATATTGTGAAATAGAAAGCCATGCAGCTAGGTTAAGAGGGAAGGAGGAGAGAGACGGAGCCTCAATCTAAATTTCTGAAAAGTCAACAGATATCCTGTTCACAACTGTAAAATTATATATGGACAGTTACAATGAAATATTGTCATTCTTTACTGAAACTGTTGTGAAATTTCTCTAAATTAACTAGAGAGAGATAGTAAATACAAATATATAAACTATATGTAATTATAAAGACCTAATCTTGAATTTGGGACTTTGGTTGTTGAGACATCAGCTCATTTCTAACCAAATTAATTTATAGCAATGGTGGAAACTGTAATCCAACAACATCAGGAAGTCTATAAGGTACTTGCATCATGTCCATTATTTGAAAACCTATTGACTTATTCTCAAAGATATTGGAGATATTGGATTAGAATCATTTCATATGCATCACCCAGGCTTCTTTTTCCAAATAAATTTCATCTTTCTTAATGAATTTTCACACATTACAATAAAGATATAAGTCCTACTTACCTATAATCAGAGTAAGAATATTAAAGTTCTCCAAATGGTCGAATAATGGAACGTTCTGAGACATTCCAAAGCACGTTTTCTTGAAGTTTCACTTATTTTTAAAATGTACAAAGGAGTTCACAATTCAAAATTTGTAGAATGTACAAGGTGGCTTTATAAAATATTCAAAGTTTTTAGTGGAATGCACATAGCAAATAGCTGTTCTCTGGGACTCTATGGTCTGGCCATATAAATACAGAAATTCAGAGATAACCAATCCAAGAAATGATGTTTAGAAACTCTACTCTTCGATGAGCTGGAAGCTGCTGTGAGCATATCAGAATTTTTTTTAAAAAATAAAGATAAATCAAGCACCTCAACCATCTCATAGAGTATAAAATGTTATGCATCCATCACAACTAAAGATTTTCTGGGGAAACCTGACAGGATATAACAGTCAACCTGTCATAGATATGAGATTGGATTCAAACAAACTTGCTCCCAGTAGAATCCACAGAGCAATTGTGTTTTAAAATCTCCATAAGAGAGAAAAGGATGAGGATTTCACAGAGTTCAACTGGAAAAAAATGGTGTAAAATACTTTTGCAGAAAAATCTCTCACAAAAATCAGCTACTGTCAAGCTTTGACTCAGAATTGCTGAATGAAATTACAATGAGAATGAAGAAAGCTGTTTGCTAAGACAAAAGTAATAGAAAACCCACTGTATTTTTAGTTATACTAAAATAATATTGAACAGCTTAATTAGACCTCCAGTTATGAAGTGAGATCTTAATACTATTTGATGAAGTTGAGAGGGAGAGAGGGAGGAGAGAGAGAGAGAGAGAGAGAGAGAGAGAGAGAGAGAGAGAGAGAGAGAGAGTCTTCTGTGAAATTTTAGATTGGCTCTAGATACATAGATGTCTAAGGGAAACATCTAGACCAGAGGCCCCCAACATTTTAGACACTAGGGACCGGTTCTGTGGGGAGAAGTTTTTCCATGGACTGGAGGGGGTATGGTTTTGTTTTTTTATATAATATTTTATTAATTTTCCAATTTTACATTTAAGTATTTAAAAAGCAATGTGGTGGCTGGGTTAATCAATAGTTCGATAACAATTTTTTTAGTAGAAATCTCAAAACTTTGACATACTGTAACTGAACCAATTTAGCTGTAGCCACACTGTAAAATATGTACATTTTCCCCTCTCTCCAAAAGTATACAGTATGTTTGAAGTTTTCTTTTGTACTTTTGGTATAATAATCTGCTAATATACCCTAGCAATATACCTTTAGCAACTCTAATTATATGTGCCATTTTGTAGCGGTTTTTAATAATTGCAATATGGCATGGAAAAGAGATGAATAATGAATGAAAAACAATATTAAAATGGAGAAGGAACTAGAATGAACAGATCTGATTTTTCATAATAAACATATTTTCTTGTATCATAAAAAGAGCAAATGAATTGGCATGAATTCTGCAACATGTGGATATTTCTGATGAATTCAGTAACTGGTTGTTTCATTTTTACTTACACCTTGTAGCAGTTGTCAGTGTAAGCAATACTGAAAGAGTGTTAATTTCCAGCTATGTTAAACACTTGCTTGAATAATTTATTGGTTATTTATTCAGTCTGAGAGGAAGGTCATAATATGCATTTAAATGGAAATGTTCTTACAAACATTACAGAAAGGACCCCATTATTATCAGCACTTCTCAGCTGGGTTTAGTTTGAAAGAAGCTGGTCAGAGAGATCAGGGAGCCCATACTTAATCCTGAAGCATTTATCAAATACTATCACAGCTGTTTTACATGCAAAGGTCTCATGGAATGCATTTGAGCTCAACTTCCTTGTCCTTGAGCAGGCTGAAGTCAACCCTCTTCTCACTGGTCCCATTTTGAATTGCTAATTTAAGAGAAGATGAAAGGCCTACTTGGGGCAAAGAGAGAGGCTAAGATCATACAGATCAGTTAGCTTTTGGAAGTTTCAACTATGTAGGAACATAAGAAACTTATCCCAAATGTAAAAGAATTCAGTAGGAGTGAATTGTATGTTCTACTCAGTTCAGATGATGAACATTTTGGAAATGCTTTGCAATTGCATCTCTCCTGGTACATGTCTCCTCTTCAGCAGGGCTGCTTCCTGGAATTCCAGGGTAAGCTGGGACATTGCCTGGACTCCTCCATGACTCAAGAAGCATCAGAGAAAATAAAAGGAATGTCTTGGAGAAGAGAGTCACACCATTTACATGTAAAAAGAAGGATGAGATCCCTTAAGCTTTTGTTTAAATCTTATAAGATAAATGAAATATCTTAAACCCGGTAAGCAAATTCTAATATTCATCTTCTGAACCAGAAAATTGCCTCACTAAAGCATATGCTCAAATGAAGTTATATGACATTTATATCAGGCTTAAGTGGGGCCAAAGATGGCGATCGTGGAAAGTGCCATTGTCTATGAAGGGCAAAGGGGAGGCAAGTGATGAAATCATTATGATGTCACAACAAGCAGGGTCTGAATTTTAAATAGTTACATCAGAGTATGCAAGGACGCATGCAAGGATGCTGTATTTTCTGACATCATGGCACACATATTCCCTTTTCATGATCGTAGCTAACTGTAGCTGCCTATTTGGGGAATGGAGATTCAGTACAAAAGTTGCCTATTGCCAAAGGTGTTTTGTTTTTTTTAATAAATAAATAGAACAGCTCAGGATTGGAAATAACTTGCAAAGTGTCTTTTTAATCAAGCAATAATATGTGAATTCACTATCATGCAACATGTGTATGCAAACATTTACTGTAAACAGTTGAGTTTTAAAAGAGGCAATGGCGGTATTTAAATGTTCTAATTTTTATAAAGTTTTAAAATTTGGCAGTACATATATTTTGTTTTGCATTTACGATCTGTTATCCAAACATAAAATGAATTATAAGAACAAGATGCTTAAAAAAAGGCCTGCCCTTGATTCACTATGTATTATAAAGACATTATTTTATTGAATTTAGTCTCAAGATCCTTCATGCAACCCTTTTTCTCAGAAAAATTCAATGTTCTTGTAGGAAAATGCCAATTATTTAGGGGAAAAAATGACTGCCATGAGTCAGGAAGAAAATTTAATGGCCTCTTCAGCTCACAGCTATGAGTGGAAGGAATGGGAGACTGGAATGCAAATTTCTGGTAAAGAGATGATAATTGCATGATCAGGTTGTTAACAGACTACAAGAAGCCATCCTTGAATGCGTATTAAAATAATTGCATTCTGTATTTATGACTTCAGCAAGCCATAGAAGAACTGACCAAACTGGCTTTATTAAATGCTGAAAAGGAACAATGCAAATTGCTGGCAATCCTTGAATTAGGCAATGGTTCATGTAGAACTTTTGGTAAACAATTGGGTTTCCATGTGGGGCCATAGTGGGTGGGGCTATAGTGCAAACTGATTAAAATCCTCCTTTAGATGTGAAGAATATTATATATGGAATGAATCCTGGAGAAAAACTATACATAAATGCAGTTACCTATTTTTTTTTCTTAAGGAAACCAAGGTTGAAAGCAAAGCAGTTTCCACTATATCAAATGGTAAGGGGTGGGGTAGGGGCTTTATTTTACATCTCTTCCACAATTCCATTGAAACATTCCTTTCTGGATCCTCCTGTTGGTGCAAATTAAGACTATAAAGGGTATAATATAGCTTCATTAGACACTGAGTTAAAGAGTTAAATTCTGTTTCTTTATACTTTACAGTAGAACATGGTAGAGAAACTTTTTTTTTGAGCTTAAGACTTTTTTTAATGCCTTTAAAGGCCATAAGAAGACATGACAATGATAGATTGATGTTATACCATTGAATGTGACTAAAATTTTCAGCTTGTTCTCACCTTTTTTTTGTTTTAATTTTAAAACTAAGCATAGACCTATCAATCTTACCAGAAGCTTGCTATGCCTATTTTGTATCTTGTTTGAAAAGCAAAGGGGAGGGGGGCTGACCAAACCCCATTGATCTGTTATTGATATGTGCTAGTATATTCTTCCCAAATAGACCATAGCTATCAGTGTCTATTTAGGACCTACAGGTCCACCAACATTTTTATTTCTCAAAGTTTGACACTAATTTTCCCCTTATTTATTATAGCAGTTCATAAAATTCAACTACTGATACATAAGAAGAAAACAAATTCAGCTAAGATAGTACAAGAGAAGGGAAAGCATTCATTTGAAAAGATTGTTCATTTGCTTTTTTTGTAAAAAATGGTCAAACATGAGACAATCAAAACAAAATATTTACATGTGGAACCATTCACGTACTACTGGGAAAAGTATATAAATTTAACTCTGAAGATATTCTTAGGCAACTCAGAAAACCACTGTATGCTTCCCTCCATGTAGATGTAGTTCCATTATAGACTACCTGCTGAGTACTGAGAGAGCAAGAAAGAATACTCCAGACCTTTATACTGATTAGCTTTCCCTAGTCTCTTTTTCTTACATTGTCTACCCTGTGCTCTTGAATGCCCAGGTGCTTTAATTTATTTATAAAAAATTAATATTATTTTTTCCAGATAGATAGATGATAGATAGAGAGATGGATGGACGGACGGACGGACGGACGGACAGATGGACAGATGGACAGACGGACAGACAGACAGACAGACAGACAGACAGACAGACAGACAGACAGACAGACAGACAGACAGACAGACAGACAGACAGATAGATGATAGATGATATAGATTTAGCTCTTTGGCATCTAGAATGCATTGCTCTAGCCAGTGCTTGCTTGTTTCATGCTGCATAATTTTTCGTATTCAAAACATTGGGAAGAAGAGTTTATAAGCAAACCACCAATAAGTTTATAGGCTCACAACCTCCCCCTTTAATGCACTACACTGCATTCCCTTCTAAACAAAAAACTATGAGTGACTTATATAGATATACAGGTGGATGGGTGGGTGTGTTTACATATGTGTTCTGCTTTTGTTTATTTATAGTTTATTAAACATGCAGCTATGAAATTGGGACTGGTGGATAAAGGACCAAGCCAATGACTGCAGTTTTCCTCCTATATCTATATATTCTATATATATTTCATATACCTTGACAGCTAATAATAAGGAACATTTTCTTCAAGGAATATAAATCCTTCCATTCCATGGTGATCCAGTCAGTGCTGAAAAAACTAAATGTGAAGTAGGCGAGGGCCATTTGTTGGCCACTTCCAGGCAATGGTGCATTTCTTCATTCCTCACAATGGGTGACACTTCCCCAGCATGCACCCAGGGGGTAGGGCCGACGCAGCAGGGGCTGCTTCCTCGCTGTTTCTAGATGGCCTTGTGGATCTAAGACTGAATGCGTTTCAGCATAGATGGCCACCACAAAATTGTACATTGGCTCCCGGACGGCCTGGGCCAGGGCCAAGGAAGCGGGGGCCGTTCCCTCACTGTTTCCAGGATGGCTTCGTGGGCCACATGAAACCACTTCGTGAGCTGCATCCGGCCCCCGGGCCTTGTGTTTGACATGTCTGTCTTAGACAAAATGATTTCCAAAATACGGGAAAGAAAAGAAGAAAGGAAATGTCACAACTTGAATTGTACTTAAAAGAGAGAGAGAGAGAGAAAAGATGGGGGGTGGTTTTTGAATTCTTTCTTGGGACATCAGTCTTTTGTTAGCAAATTTAATGATTTCAATATTTATTACTGGTATTCCATATTGCTTAATGAAATATCATTCTTTATGCAACTTTGCAGTTATCAAAGATCACTGTTATAGAGTTGGGTTCATTATTAGCAGAGTTATTGTCCTTTGGAGATTGAGTTAATGGCCATTTGTCTTTCTCAGTATGATTAATAACTGCCCTCTTGGGATGCCGAACAGGTTACATTTAGTAAAATTGTGTTAGGCTTGCCTTTTCATCAGCTTAGATTGCTCTGTGCAGCTTTCATCTCTTGGCACACGGCTTGACGTCAATACCTATCCTATCCATTGCTTCCCTTACTTTGTTCATTTTGTTTCAAAGGGCAATGAGTGAAGTTTCCTGGGGGGAAGGAGGCAGAACTACACAAAGGAAGATAGTCTATGCAGGCCATATTTCCACAGTGAATAGCATGAAGAGGATAAATGTTCCTCTGGTCTTTTTCATATGTGTTAGGACTATAATGTTTTGAATTCCTAGGCAACATAGTCTAATTATCATAGCTCAGTGTCAGTTTAGGGATAGTTTTGGAACAAACCTTCATGAGCCATTAATAATTCTAAGATGTGTTCAGAGCTACCAACTTATTTTGACTGGAAAATTATTAATGTAAGTGATCCATATTGATATTGGCATGCTGAGCATTTTTATTATAGGTTAACAAAATAATACATCTCACAAGACAAGGTTGAATAGGTGGAAATAGAGAATGGCATCAAATTTCCAATCTCTCTTCCCTTGGAATAATTTCATCCTCATTTCCTGCCATAGACCTTCTACTCATCTTTGCCACTATTCTCCCATCTTCTCTATTTTTAACCTCTCCCCTTGGCCTTCTCTAGGCCTAAAATAAATAGTTAAATACTTCACCAACTCTTTACACCTGATGTCTACCATAAGCTGGTTAGCCCTTTCTTCCTTTGCTAATCAAAGAGATATGCAGGTAGACTTCTACCCAGTTATCTCAGTACAAATAGAGGCCATTTTATCAATTTCCTGGCTCCTATTCTAAAAATAAGATGGTTTTCTCTTTTTTCTTCACAATTGTCTGCTAACTATCCTACTCAACAGTAAGGCCACATCAGTTCTTTTGAATTCACAGTCAAATGGCATCTTATACAAATGACTAGTTTTGCATGGTCCACCATCAGCAGTCACATAAATATTCAGTGTATTTCTCAGCTCTTTCAATCTACTTTGCCCTTATGGTCTACTTTTCCTCTCTTATAATCCTCTATCAGTTTTTTTTAATTATATTTCCTTCTACTCACCTTATTCCTATCTTTTCTCTTCCTCTTCATTTTCCTTGAATCTCTAAGACAAAATGCTGTAATGGTAGTTCTGGTTCTCCACCATGATCTTGCCTGCTAGTTAAATTTTACATTTTGGACTAAAAAGAACACAATATGAATTGAAAGACATTGCAAGGTAGACCTAACCCTGTCTTAAAAATAGAATATATTTGTGTAATTAACTATATATTCCAATGGTAATTTAAAAACAAACTCACCGGTGCCTTTTGGATTGGTTGGTAAAAGGAAAAAAGTTTTCCTGTACAGCATCAATATTCAAGGAGAAGGGATAAACAGAGCATCATTGTAGCCATGAGTAACAGTGATGGACTCACTGAAATGTGACAAGATTTATTATTGTCTCTTGAAGAACAATTGCTTGCTTGGTGTCCTCAGTAAATAATGTTCTCTTTGTGCCATCTGGGGACATCATTAGTCCAGAAGAGAGTGATGCCAGAATTAACTGTTTGGTAGGTGCTCGACCTCAGCAAGAATCTTTACTTGTGTGACTGTGGGAATTAGTAATGAAAATCATATAATGTTGTATTTTTTCAGTATAATTATAACATACTGTATATGAGTAGATACAGTAGCTGATGAATACCTTTGTGATTTAGTGGGTGTACTTAGCTATCATATTGGGCCTTAATAACTCTGGTTAAAATTCTCACATAGTCATGAAGCTCATTGGATAACCTTTAACTGATTTTTTTCTAGCCTACCTTATATCACAGAATTGTGGTAAAGAAAAGACATGGAGGGACATAACAAGATAGAAAAAAAATACTGTAGCTGAACTGATGAAAAGCTGGCATGTGTTAGCATATTTCCTGACATATATTTTAAGTAGATTTTTTTGTTTGTTCCAATACTGTAAATAGAAAATGCATGTTTCAATTGCCTTAAAGGCAAAATTTTAAGGTAAGCATCCCTTAATTTAATATGATAAACCTTAAGGCAGAACATTCTTGATACACTGGTCATTTTTACTACTTATAATAAATCAATAGATTACTTGGTTGAATTTTTATATGAAAAAACAAGCTTATCAACATATTATATTGACATTTTTGCAAAATTTTGTTCTGGCATTATGAATAGAATTGTAATGGGGTTAATTAGAAGCACTGATTGTTTTCTTGTAATGTCCATGGAAGTTACAGACAAAGTGAATGAAGAAATACAATCTGAGATCCGAAAGATCAAAATCATATCCTTTGATCTTTCAGCCTTACCACAACCAATACTGAAACTCTTCAAGATTGTGCAAGGAGCTTGCAGTCTGAAATATCTGATTCTTTTTGGTCTGAATATAGATTGAAGCCCTCCTCAGCTCTCCAGAGAATCACTCCTTTCTGTCATTTTCAGCAATCCTGTCCTAGTCTTATGCTTTTGTTTGTCTAGCTATCTGTACAACGTTTTTCTATCTCATCTGCTACAACTTCATCAATATAGGGTACCTTTCAACAGGAGAAATAACTGATGACAAGAATAGATTGATTTTGTGGGGGGAGAGAGAGAGAAAGAGAGGGGGAGGAGGAGGAGGGAGAGAGAGAGAGAGAGAGAAGGGCAAGTGAACTTCTTATCAGTGACTTCTGAGAAGCAAACCTGAAATAAATCAACTAACTTTAATAAAACTTGAATGATAAGAAGAATATCTTTGTTTTGTAAAATGGGTTTCAGGATGCTGAATATGGTAGTATCATGAAAACTTCCTGTAATATAAAATTCAAGGAAAACACTCTGTTTAAACACAGGTTAAAAAACAAAGTCTTTGGAAATAAGAGACCACTGACTGAGTGCATACAAATGAGCTGTCTCCAAGGACATAGCCTTCACCCCTGTTTTGTACTTTGCTTACTAAAGAGCTGCATCAGGGCTTGGGATTCTATTTAGCTTTTAAATGTTTTTAAGGGCTGACAAAGCACTTGGCTGAGGTAGTTGTTACTATTATTGCTTTACAAGCAAAAGTAAAGCTGAAAGATAGCTATGATTAGGTGGTTACTGTTGGGAAAAAAGCTACTGTCAGTACCTGAAGATCAAAGAAAAATCCAATAGTATCTGTTAGAATAGAATCCACACTGAGAAGGCCAGATTAAATAAATGGAGGCCAGTCAAGTTAGGTATCTTCAAGTCATAGTAACCCCCCCCCCCTAAAAAAAAATAATTAAACAATTTAGAGAGCTGATGAAAACAGGACCTTGGACAGTTCCAAATGTGTTTTCCTACTTAGCTCTTAACTTTTGGGATATTTATTTATTTGTTTATATGGCTACCCATCTTGTACAAATGGTATACAAGGATTAAGAGCTCCCCCAAGCCACTATTTATCTCTTCCCCCAAGGGAAGAGGTAAACATCTATTATGTAGGTATACTGTTCATTTTGCCATTGCTGCATTTTTTCCCCAAGTTTAAGTTCTAAGCCTTTGTTGGGTTATGTATTTCTCTCAGTAATTATCAAAATTTATTCTCACTGCTGTAAACATATATCAAATTAAATTATGATTTTTTTTGTTTTTCTTTTCCTGAGTATATACCTAGTTAAGAAAATATGGTTACATTTCAAATATAATTTCCAAGATTTTCTTCATTATACTAGATATGTTTTCCCAGTACTTTGAGTTAATTTACATATCCACTACATATGGATATGTACAAATAAAAGTGGTACAAATTACCACTTCTGTTTCATGGTATTTTCAACATTTACTACTATATTATCTGTTTACAGGTAGTCATTTACTTATGACCATAATTGAGCCCAGAATTATAGTCACCACTTGATTGGATCCAGTTTTATGACATTTTTTGTAGGAGTCATTAAGCAAAGGCTGTGGTCGTTAAGCAAATCCATTTTACTCAATGGGTTTTTTCCCCCAGAAATGAAAAGTAAACACCATAAATGGGCAAAAAACATAAAAACACAAGGTCACATGACTGTGGAACACTGGAAATGCCTGTAAAGATGAGCTGTTGCCAAGTCCCAGAATGTAATCACATCACTACTGTATGGGTGTGGGTGTGGGTGGCTGTCATAACTTTGAAACTGGGACATAAGTATCTTTGAACATACTAAGCAACCGGTTATAATTTGAGGCCTACCTCAAATAGTTGATGGAGTTGTATACATCTATAAAACATTTTGTGACAATTTTCCTATAAATTATAACCTTATATATGTTGCCATAATCTGCGGCCTAGTTAGCATAATCCATCCTTGGGCAGTTGATTAAATTGTTATAGTGCTCTCCCTGACTTTCCAGATTTAAACTGGAGAGGCATAAGTGCTACCAAAGTTGGTGTCAGAAGGTGTCACAGCTGTGCTTACTAACAAAGATAAATCTGAATAAGGAATTGACTGATCTGAGGTTCCCTCTTATTCAATTCCTATAGTGCACATTGAAAGCTGGAGAAGGGAAAGTTCTTCCTGAATTACACTCACTTTAATATTTTTGCACTTATAAGAAACAGTCTTTCATCATAAATGTTTTTGAGTTGTTTCGTGGAATGACTCATGAAACTAAAGCCATGGGTGTCTGTTTTATACAATCGGTTCACCAATAACAGGCCAGAGAAGCAAGGAGAGTGAAAACTGATTTTCAACATGACAGTTTTCAAGAAGACTGCTCTGCAAAATAAAACAGAACACCCCATTAGTTTTTCTTTTATGAATAGCTTACTTTGTATTTGAATTAATGGATAGTGAAAATCTTGAAATTTTTCATCACACATGAACTCAGTACTTGGATTAAATCTTCATTTTACCAGGATGTGAAGTTTTACAATTTTTATGAAAGAAAGCCAGATCAGAAACTACTTTAGGAATAACACTTAATATTTTTTTCCTGAATTAGATTTGTCAGGCTACTTGTGACTGAACTCCATTGCCCAGTGATAAACCTCCATGTACTAAACTAATTCCTTTTCCTTCTCAGTCTTAACAGATCCCACAAATCATTCAAGCACTTCTGTATCTCCCTTTAGGAGAAGCTGAGCTATAACTCTTTCATTGTTAATCATTTATTTCTATGCTTGTTCTTGCCTCTCAGAGATTCCTGGCATTGATGTCAGAATGTAGTTCAACTGTATTTGATGGGGCAAGGGACTTGAGGATTATCCTCTCCTTTATCAGAATTTAAGACTATCTTTTTGTGTCTTTATATCTGTCACAGAAATATAATGCAGAGATTTCACAATCAACACTTTGTGAAACATTAGCCTGCAGAGCTAACAGTTAGCTGTAGCTGACATGTCACCATAAAAATGGAATGCTCTGCAAGGACATTTTCCTAATAAAGTGCACCTATGTTCACCCAATTCCTTACTCTATCTTTGCTCTAACGACCCTGGAAACAAAATGGATCTATGATCATTTTAATTACGTTTATCACCACCTAATTTTTACCTCTTCTTTTAGCCAAGTCAGCAAGTGCCCTCTTCCTGGGTTACTGATTAATCAATATTCTTGCCCAAGGCAGTGAGATGCAACTGACAACTTCAATTCCAGGAATGTCAAAAAGCTGAGATAGGTGGTTTATATGGAGGGAGCCAGAATAGGTTACTATTCGAATGAAACACTCTTTAAACTTCTCTTTTATTATGATGGTGGGCTGTTTGCATAGTATAACAGCAATTTGGGCACATACCATGGATCTCCTGGTGTGATCCCAGTCCCTCCTTATCATATTCGCCAGATAACCTTTCTGATAGAACAAAATTATTGACACAATGCAGATTTAAGAGCAGGTCATGTCTCACTTATTGAATGGGATCCTTCAATTTTGCTAGAAGTGTCATATTGATTAAAATGACTTATTGCTAGATTTTATTTGAAAATTGCTTTTGAACTCATTTAAATGGAAAGAAAACTGGTAACAAGATAAACATTTTATTATACAACATGAATTTCTCTTATATAATGTTTCCCAACTAAATAATATGCACAAAGGTTCAAATGTTAGAAGAAACCATAGATATATGCATGTTTTATATTAAAAGTACACAAAAAAAGTCATATTTATAAGGAAAGATTTGCATATTTCTTTCTGCATACTTTTATGAAAAGTATGTAGTGAAATATATATGTTAAGAAGATGATCCATGAAAATGTGTAAATGTGTAAAATTATCTATGCAAATCGACCCAAGTTGTTAATATGGTAGAACCAGAACTCAGGGACTTTTGCAGCTAGCTTAAAAGTTTTTCTACCTCTCTACCTGCAATTATATAATATTCAGAGAAGTGTGGAAGCCAAGGGATAGCAGAATGTGTATGAATTTAGCCAACTTTCTTGATCTTACTTTCATATTTCCTTACTGGCCAAGCTTCCTGTTAACCCAGATAAACTTCACCACATGACAGTCCCAGATTAAATGTAGTAAAGTGTTCCATGGTTTCTTTTCTGGTATCCTTTTATCTTAAAAAATCAACTCAGAGTTCTTACTTGAGGCATAAATGACCAGGCTGGACACATTGTGCAAAGACATAAATCTCCTGAAAAGTCCTTAGTGCTTGGAAAGATGGAAGGAATTAGAAGAAGAGGATCAGTAGCAAAGTGGATGAATAGATATATGTACCATTGGAACTTGAAGAATTAAGTTGAGACAAATAATCCTTAAGAAAATCTATATATGTTATTACTTTATCTTTCTTTGTGTATGGGCATATTATCAGTCATTTGCATTCTGATCCTCCATTCTACCTGTTTCTAATTATCATATAATTGATAAATTAATGAGACAATCAGCAAGTTGTTTTAAAAAGTATATTTTATACTGATATGCAGAAAAAGTATGAAAAATTGTAGCAGAAAGAAAGCAACCAAATGGCTTAAATAGCTTTTCTGTGAATACAGAATATTAGAATGCTTCAGACTTCAGCAGTGAGGAACATGATTGTATCAAATCATGCATGACATGGAGAAGATGGAGAGGGAAAAGTTGTTTCTTCTGCTTTTAAATACAGGATCAAGGACAGTCCAGCAAAATTGCTTAATATGGAAAATAGAAGCACTTCTTTGTGCAGTACATAACTAACCTATAATTAATAACACAAGATGTGGTGATGGACTTTAATTGGCTCGCTTTAAAAGGTGAATAGATAAATCCATGAAACTCAGATCTATCACAGTTTATCAATCTTAAAACCTCATTTTTACCTCTAGAGTGAAAGCAGCATGCCTCCACATATCAATCTGGCAAGCAAAAATTGTGGGAATTTTCAGCAGTTCAGAGACATCTGCTTAGCCAATTGTGAGAAACAATGGGCTTTGGCCTTGCATGTCCTTATGTTCTTATAGTATTATAAAAAGTATGGAAAATTGTTCTATTGAAAGGATCTAGGATTAGCAATACTAATATAATAGTGCATAGTATAATTAACATTTAAATATCTGTGTTGAGAATGGATAGAGAGTGGGTATGCCAATGAGGGTAGGGAAAAAGGTTTTGACCCTCCAAACCAAATCCTTAAGCCCTGCCTCATTCACTCTTTCCAAAGAATCTCAAGGCAGTGAGTTTTTTATATTATTATTCTTTTATTGCTTTTGAAATAATGACAAAGAAACAAAAAAATCCTCAAAGATAAAAACACATGGATTGTCAAAGAAATGGAAAAAAAACTATTTCTTTTTTAAAAGTGAAAACACAATAAAAGAAAAATATATTATTTTAGCTGTAATTAGGTAAAATTCTATATCTAAATGTACATAGTGCAATTCTATATAATGCAATTATTCTATATGATGCTATTATTCTATATGATATAATTATTCAAGCGCATATATATTTCTAATACGGTACATTTATGTAGCTATAATTTTTAGCTTACTTTCTTTTGTATAACTGAGTCCCATATTTCATTATACTTATCCCTACAAATTCTACATTTATAGGGAATCCACTCATAGGTGGCACGTTCAATCAAGTCTTCAATCCTTTGTGTGAAAGAAGTGTTGGACTTATCTTTCCAATGCTGCAGTATCAGACTTTGGGCATAGTAAGGGCATGGTGAATCCATTTACATTGTCCATTTGTTAAATCTAAGTACCAGGTATGTTATAAAAAAAAGGTACAGGAGTCCCTGCAGATTTTACTGGCTAGTCATTGCTGACTATAGGGGGCAGTGTTCAAGGCCGTTTTGCCAAGTCATGTGGTAAGCATGACATCATAATGTGCTATTACCTATTTGCATTTGTATGATTTCAAACTGCTAGGTTGGCAGGAGCTGAGGTGAAGATGGGAGCTCACCCCATCACATGGAACTCGGGCTCAAACCTGGCTGCCAGTTTTCCAGCTGATAAATCCAGTGTCTTAACTACTGAGCCACCATGCCACCCATTTCAATAGAATATTATTATCTGAAAATGTTTGCTTTTGTCACATAATTATATTTATGCAATCCAATACTTTCTCCCAAACTTAATAAAGTATAGTAAAGAATTGTAAATACATGTATTTTAAAGAAGCATTATCTTTGTTACACCAACAATAGAATGCTGTTTTTGGTAATCCTTTTCTATATACATGTACCTGAGTCCAGTAAATTATAGATGTTATTTTTTGTTGTATGAATATAATGTGAGATTCACTGACATTCTTGCATGCACTTAAAAGTAGTGTTTTTAAATTGGAAAGAAAAGACTGGAGAACTTCCTCCTAGTATAAATGCTCACAACTGAATACCTATTTCAATTGTGGTATCTAGGATGTGTGGATAGGATATCACTGCTTGCTTGACAGTATTGCTCCTAAATATATAAAGATCAGAAGCCATACTTCACTAAGGCACATTTATATCCCATTCTCCTTCCTTCCTGTAATAGTGGAGGAGAGGGCTGATATTTCCTCTTATACTTAAATATCATTTGAAATAAATCAATCTATTCCTAATTGTTACTGTTCAACTACTCATGTTGGAAAGAGTTATTTCATCATACTACTGTTCATAAATCTGCAAATCTGCATTTATTTATTTTTAATGTAGAGAGATAGATGATAGATAGATAGATAGATAGATAGATAGAT
>NW_015387337.1:161487-180682 GCF_001527695.2 Protobothrops mucrosquamatus
GATAGATAGATAGATAGATAGATAGAGTTTTATGACTGTAAGCCACCCAGAATTACTCTGTAGCAAGATGGGCAGCCAATAAATTTTATAAACAAACAAACAAACAAACAAACATACTAGGCCTGTGCTGATTTAGCCTGAATCTGCCTCAATGAAGAATTCTGTCTAAAGAAGGTGAGTTGCTTTGTTTGATGTATTATCAAGCTGATCTACCTAGATTGGAAGTTTCCTTCTGTTGTGGTAGAAAACTTAAAGAGATGCCAATAATTGCAAAGTTTCAAATAATCATTGTATCATTTCCAAAGCTAACAGGTTACATAGAGTCACTAATCTCTTGTACTCAGATAAGCAAGGAGCAAGAGCCCCAAAATTTATATTTATAGTTTTATTAGAAATTACAGTTATACAGATAAAAGTAATGCAAACCACAAAACAATGAAAGAGAAAGAAGAAAGAAAAAATACAGAAAAATGAATATAAAAAGAAAAAAAATAAAACTATAGCAAAGAAAAAGGAAACTAATATTAGAAAGAAGCTACTTCCCCCTTCATCAGAACTATAAACTAATTTATTAATTTCTGTTAAAATATAGCAAATGATCTCTTCACCCCATATCTCATCTCTTATCTATAAACAGATCCTTAAAACTTTATCATTTGCTCCGATCAGCAAAAATCCATTAAGGGTTACCAGAAATAACAACATATCTATTTTAACTTTGAGCATATAAACCCACTTTATATTCCTTTCTGTTATTTCTTTATTTTTATTTCTTGATCTTTAATTCCTTCAAATAATGTACTAAAGCTTGTTTTCTTTTCAGTTTTCCTTTGTCCTTCCTCAACAAATCCTTCAGGACTTAACTGGTCTCTTTTGTATGTCCAGGTTGCTATTTTTGGATTGCTATCTGTATATCCCCTATAATTATCAAAATATCCTCCAATTTAATTTGTAAATTCAGTATATCATCTTTTCTCTTATCATTCTTATAGCTTGTCATTTTTAAATGTCCTTTCAGATCAGTTTCAGTCTTATCCAACAAAATTTGTTCCTCTTTCATAGCATCTTTTAAACACCATCTATAGAGGCAGACAGTCTTAAAATAGTTCAAAAATGTCATCCAATACATTCAATATTAAAATATTCTGGTCCATTCTATGTTAGTCAGATTTAAGTGTTCTTCCCCTTTAATTTCAATTTTATTTTATACTGGTTCCTTTTATTATCCAATGTTCAAATTGCCATATATATTTAAAACTTCTTTTGCTAAGGATTAAGATAGACTGATGTCATACATAGTAGCAGATTTGTGGGTGGAAAAATTCTTAATAGTGGAAAAGGAGTTCAAAAGCAATTTTCAAAAGTGATTAAGAACTAGGGATTAGCATAACTTTGTGTCCATAATGTGGGCTAAGTTGTGGCTTGAAGCTTGGTGAAAATCTCACCAACTGTAGAAATGTCAGTTCCTGCAGTTCACTCATGAGAAACAGCTGTCCAGAATGCACATGGGTCATCTCACACTCTCCTTTATCCAAATTTGCTTGGCTGGCTAGAAAAAAAAATCTGTTCTCTACTCCTTCAAAGATTTTTAGTTTACCATGTTTTCACCAGAAGTTCCCACCTCCACCACACGACTACATAAATCTTATATATAATGTTAATCAAAGAAAATCTGAAGATGCATACTAATAGAGACAGAATTGTTTTAGAACTGATAAGGAAACAAAATAACTTTAAGGGATATACAGGTATCATTCATAGTTACAGATGCATTTATTTGGCATGCAACATCACAGCTTTGATATATGAGAGTGTCAAGGTTTTAATTATTATTCCAATAAGCTCATGCTGTACTTTATAGAATGGAGAAAGAAAGATAAGGAAGACAGCAATATACTTCCCTGCATCTATTATGGAAACAGAACAAGAAATTGCTATTTAAAGGAGCCATCAAAAATGCAACTGAAATATAACTGTTATCATACCAGATGTATAAAGCAGTATAATTAACTCAACCTAAATTCTTATACGAAAACACCAAAGTATATATTTTGTCTTTTGTAGACCAAAGTAACTGGTGAGAAAAGTGACATTGCTTTGCTTTGCAGCAATACTTCAAAGGGATATTTTACTTAAAGCTTTTCTTTAATGATGTTTGTAACTGTTAAATATACTGTCTAGTGCATATGGCTAGTGCTGTTCAGAGAATTTTTACTATATTTTTTTTCTACTAGTTCTCATTAAATGTAATGAAAGTTGCTTCAGAAATTCTTCCAAAATAAAAGGAAATCCCAATAATGTGATCATGGGAAAGTAGGTTATTCACATCTATAGAGCCGTGGTGGCTGCATGGTTAGAATGCAGCATTGCAGGCAAACTCTGCATTCCCACTGCCAGGGGTTCGATCCTGACTGTCTCAAGGTTGACTCAGCCTTCAGTCTTCTGAGATCAGTAAAATGAGGACCCAGATTGCTGGGGTCAATATGCCGACTCTGTAAACTGCCTAGAGCCGTGGTGGCGAACCTATGGCACGCATGCCATAGGTGGCACGCAGAGCCCTCTCTGTGGGAACATGCACCATCACTCCAGTCCTAGGCCTTCAGCTGGGTTTTATAAAACCTTTTTGCTTTAGGCCTCCGCCACCATGTGCAAAAAAAAAAAAGGTTCAATCAATTTCAACTTCTCATGGGAAAAAAAAATCTCGCAAAGTTGGAATTGATTGATTGAACTTTTTAGTCCCACACAGTCTGCCGTTACCACTGCAGCCATGCCCACCCAATGGGCCACACCCACCCAATGGGCCACACCCACCCAATGAGCCACGCCCACCCAGCACCCAATTATACATAAGTGAGTTTTGGGTTGCAGTTTGGGCACTCAGTCTCTAAAAGGTTCGCCATCACTGGCCTAGAGAGAGCTGTAAAGTACTATGACGTGATATATAAATCTAAGTGCTATTGCTATCGCTATTTACTTAGAAGGTGGAGTTTGATTTTATTTTTGTAAGCCACGCAGAATCACTGAGACTGAATGGGTAGCCATACAAATTAAATAAATCAATAAATTAAATATCTTTCTTCATAATAACTCCTCCAACATACTGCAGCCTACCTTTCTTCCACATTTCTATTCAAATAAAAGGAAAGCACATCCCAATGGATTTTTTAAAGTAATATTGATCTTGCAGCCACTGACAAGGGAGAATTCCTCTTGAGAATTTTTGGGAGAACTTTTCTTCTCTATAAATTTGGTAAAGAAGATTTAAATCTATTCATACTCAGCACAACAAAGACATGAAATCTTGTTTCAATTTTGAATCCTCAATAATTGGCTTCTTCTTTTTAAACTGATATTTCCAAGAGATAGACTTAGAGAAAAGGTACTGAAGTTTAGATTATTTTTTTTAAAGTGCTAGGAATAGTTTGGAAAGTCAATTTGTGATTGAGAAAATGGATGGCAATAGGTGGTCATAGATATCACCCATCAATGAGATTAAATAATAAAAGAAATATAGAGGATTGCTAAATTACAAGTTTTGAAAGAAATATAAAGAGATTGCAAAATAATTCAAAGTTTTCTTCTATTTTAGATGGGGAGAGAGAGTTCTGTATTTCCGCTCTAGGTTGTATGAGTTAGTCCTTCCTTCCTTCCTTCCTTCCTTCCTTCCTTCCTTCCTTCCTTCCTTCCTTCCTCCCTCCCTCCCTCCCTCCCTCCCTCCCTCCCTTCCTTCCTTCCTTCCTAGGAGATCTTTAGTCATTACAAATAAAAATATTACGGTTTGCATTATTTTCGCTTGTATGGAGTGAGATCTAGCCTTCAGGAGAGGAGATATTACATCAGTAGACTTTATAATATGTTTTGATTGGTGGTTGACTGGAAACTGCTGCATTGCCATCCAACTCTCCTGCTGGTTTGGCCAGCAGGACAGGATGCATTACTTCAATTATGTACACTTAATTCCACAAAGGATACTACTGGTTTCATACTGGAAACAGAATGAAACAGAAACTTTACTTCATTAATCATTAATTTCTGAACAGAAGCTGAGATTTCCAGAATAAAGTAAAAGTGCTCAGAGAGTGGTATTTTGAGCTTGGGAATTCTATTTGTGCTAAATATGACAAATGGGGCAGAAAGAGCAAGTACTGTAGATACACTACAGACAGATCTGACCATAAAGACTAAAATAATTTATTTTTACCTGTACTACTATTTCATATGTATTAAATAAAAATGAATGCTCATCGCCTAAAACTGCTTGATTTCACACAATTCATTCATAGAATTATAGACCTAGAACAGAACATACAAAGCACTGAATTTAATCCTTGTTCAGACTTTTTTTCACTATCTATGGCTGTGGACTCAGGCTTAAACAAATGTTTACTGACTGCACAATTTCTCCTCCTCTTTTTCCTTCAGTTATTTGAAGTTCATCAAACAATAGTCTTCCCAACCCAGAGATGCAACTTACTTGATCACTTTGATCTTGCTCATCATATTATTTTTCCAGAAAAAAATTGTATCAAATTTATAGCCATATTATACAATTTTTTCAAAGATACCTTTTTATCCCCATGAAACATGCTAGTCTTTCACAAGCATGAAAGCCATTATGGATACTTGCCTTTAATATGTATATTCATCTGTACATTGCCAAACTGCAGAATGAAACTCAGAAAACAGTTAAAATTGGCTGATACAATAACTGTTTTCTGGTTCTGGTTCACACATATGTACAGATATGTCGGTTTGCCTATAAACAAAGCAAGGGAACCTTCCCTTTATCTGTTGTTGGGAACTTGGTGATGGAAGACTAAAGAGAAGAGCAAAAACACACTCTTATTTTTAAACCCATTTCTGAGCTTAAACTTCACTTGGAGCCTTGAGAAGGTTAATTATTTTGCTGGCATATCACTGCAGACCTTCAAGACAATCTATAATGAGTTATGAAGGAAGCTGCTGACAAATGATTTCTAAAAAGTTATGAAGTTAATAATTGGGAGGAGATTTGCTATTCAGTGCACTTCCAGTCATAACTCTCAGTGGAAGTATCTATAAGTAATAATGACAGTAACAGAACACATTTCTCTCTCAATTTTTCCTTTCCTTCCCTTCCTTGTTATTTATTCTATCAAAGAGAAAAGCATACCTCCCACAGTGTCTAAAAACACTATACTTGCTATATTTTGCTTTATACTTGGGCTTGTTATGATTTTTTATTCAATGTATTGATTTCAACAATGCAATCCTTGTGTCCTTCCATATTTAAACCCCCACCTGGGGAAAGATTTAGCTTTTATTATTTCTTTCATTGTTTGTGATATGAGTTACAATGATGCTTTTGGTTCAGGTTGTTGGATTTTGATAGCCAATGTTTCTTGAAGAATTTAAATGTTTCTTGAAGAATTGCAATTGTGGGGAAACTCCATTTCCCAAAACATTGAAAATAATCTCTTCTTCCTCATTCATTAAAATTATATTGCCAGTAGGGCAGAACTGATTTTTTTTAAGGTGAATTACAATTCAAGCCAGCCCAACTGTCTGAGAAAGTTTCACAAAAGCTCCCTGGGTCTGGGAATATCATTTCCTTATTATTTTTCCCTGGATATGTTTTTTGGAAGTGCCTTCTTTTTGATACTTGCAATGCTTTGGTTGGCTGAGATTCCCTCATCTAGCAAAATGTCTGGGTTCTAAGAGGTTAGCTACCAATATATTTTTAATTCCAATTTCTGAAAGCAGTTCAGGCACAGCCATACTGTGATACTCTTACTGCAATTTCCAGTATGCCAAGGAACCTACGTAGAGATATGTCCCAAATGATCAGAGTTTTCAGATAAGGCTACGAAAGAAGCAGTATCAGATTGAGGTACTTTTAAAAATTGCAATAGGTTTTATTCTGCCAACCCAAGGGCTATGTACAACAATATAAATAAAGGTCAATTGTTTTTGATTCTTAAGTGAGATTTAATTAAGAATTGCTCAGTTAAATCCCACTAGAGAACATTAGTAAAATTAAAATTTGAACAATGGCCATTAATATAAGATATTAAAATCCTGTTGCTGTTGTGGTTGTTGTGGTTGTCTTTTTGAATGCCAGAAGCAAGAGGATCAATTGCACCTATGAGGTCAATGTATTTCATAAGTCACTATAGTCTTCCTCCCACCCCACCAAAGCGAGATCGTTATGATATTCTTTCTAGATGTCTTCACAAGGTAAGCAGAAACAGATAGTGGAAATCCTTTATGTAATTTAAAACAGAACTATAGAGAATTTTGTAGGGAATGTTAGAGGCCATGCAGAAGTTTTCCAGTAAGGCTGGATTGAGATGACTTCTTCAAAAGAGGATCCACTATCAAGACAGGAAGCATTGGAGAGAGGTCTTAATTTTTCCCCAAATTCAGCCACAGACAACATGTCCACTTGCCCAAAGAAGGGCATGGGTCCAAACTAGATATCAGAGCAATATCATCATACTCTCAGATTCCATGAACTACTAATTACATTATTTCAAATGGCTTTGCCCCATCAGAATCCACAACTTTAAGCAGAAACAACCCACCCAAAACATGTGCCTATCCTGTAAGCATTCTATTCCTCCTGTCTTTCTGAAAAAGAATTGGCTTACTCTCAACAGGTTTGCAGGGTATGATCTTGCTGACCTAAAGCTCTTATTGCCATTAATCTTGACATGCACTAGTGCTTAACTATACTGATCCTTGGTCTTACATCTTTTTGCTAGGTGTCTCTCTACAGATTGCATCTTCCAAAGCTCTTCAGTAGCAAGGGAGCAACTTTGGATTGGTGAACAGGAAGTAGAAGATAGACTTACAACAATGTGCAGGTTCCCTTTTGTCTGAAATGATGTCTGTAATGATCTAATGTTCCCACCATAAGTTCCTCTGCCTGTCACTGTCTCAAAATGGGCTTTTGTCCTATGGTTTTCATCAATGTCCCTCCACTTTGACATCCAATTTGACGTCTGCATCTTGTTCATCAATACAGTTCTCAGAGTGCAATGTGCAAAGAACGTTTGCAAGTCAGGCAAACTGCATTGGTGAAAGAAAGTTCATGTTTCTCTTGAAGGACATCTTGAGATTCAAATACTTTAAAATCTTACCAACAGGTCTACTGTTTGTGCTCCAGACCATTTTTTAAAGAGATTAGATGTGAAGTGCTGCACACCCCTACTTTTCGTCTTCTTTCTTAACTCATATTTTCTAGATTTCTTTGTCTATTATTTTCTTCTTACCCCTTATGTAGTCTCTTATCTTATCTGTAATGTTAAGTGTATTTGAATAATCCCCTTACATGGAAACTTAGATATATCTTTCAAATCTTTGTGATGAATACCATTTGCTCATCATCATCATCATCATCATCATCATCAATCATTTTGGAATACTCTAGAGCAGGGGTCCTCAACCTTGGCAACTTTAAGACTTGTGGACTTCAACTCCCAGAATTCCTCAGCCAGCAAATCTCTAGAGTCTCATTTTGTTTCTAGGCATTCGCACTGGTCTGTGTGATTGATTCTTTTGAGGGATATACTGGTAGCTAAGGGAAGGGTTTGCATCATGCTTAATATTTAAATTACAGAGAAAGGACTAATATGCTACCATGTTTCACCACAAATAAGATCGTGTCTTATATTAATTTTTGCTCCAAAAGATGCATTACGGCTTATTTTCCAGTTAGGGCTTAAATTCAAAGAAATATGGTACTAAATGTGTGTGTCTGGCTGACAATCTTAACTGGGACTTATTTTGGGGATGGGGCTTATATTACGAGCATCCTGAAAAATCATGCTAGGGCTTATTTTCCGGCTGGGTCTTATTTTTGGGGAATCACGGTATGTTTCCCTATCTCTGTATATCTATCTGACATCTTTGTACAACTTTTCATGGATGCAACATTACCAGAACATGAGAACTTACAGACATAATAAATTTGTTAGCTATAAAAATACTACAAGTCCATTTATTACTTATGAAAATATGATTCTGCTATTCTTTAAGGTATTATAGTAGCTTTTATTATTATACTTTATAACAGAATACTTAGTATTCCTGTTTTTTTATTGAATCAACTGTTCTAATTTTTTAAAAAACTTGAATGTCTGACTATGATCCAAAGGCTTGGAAACTTCTGCTTGTATAGTACTGTAATTTCCACAAGACAAAGACAAGTACTGGAATTCTTGTAAAACTGAAGACAGTCCTTCAGAAGCTGGCTGGGGGTGATGGAAGTTCAGGTTAACACTTGGTTGAGGAAAGCTGCTTAGTCTGATCTGGCCTTGCTATCTTTCTTCTTGGCATTAAATGTGATAGAATATTTTACATTTTGAACTTTTAGAAATGTCATTATGACATTTCCTACTCCTAGTTATAGTGTCTTAGTGGTCCTTAAAAAATAACATCATGCATATGAATGACCTACATTGTGCATTACCTGTATGGTTATCTTTAGCCTTAGATTTTCCCCCATTTTTCCCCCAGCATTAGTCTTTTAGGATATGCTAAAGAAATGTTGCCATGAAACAAAGCTAAGCACTGCCATGGAAGCATACAAATGATGTTTAATTGTAAGCAGCCATCAAACTGATAACACTGGAAGCCCTTTAACAAAGGTGGAAATAAATGAAGAATACTAATTTTGCATTCAGGAAATATTGTTAGCTTATCTTCTTTAATAGTTTTTAACTTTCCTATGAATAAGCATTAATTGTGGGAACCAAGCTTGTATTAAATTTTCTGGGCAGTCATGAACAATTGAGCACCCACAGAATTTAAATTGCTGCTTGACAAGCAATGATCTTTATAGTGATACAAAACGGGGTTAGTCTTGGCCTTACAAATTAGAAGGAAGAGAGTAAGGTAACCATGAGAGATGGTACAGAGGCATATTTGATCAACACAGAAAAAGTCTTAGCATATTCACAGATTAGTTCTCAACCACTGAACGTATTCTAAATATGTATTTGCTTGTAGCAAGAATATAATGACTCACCTGTGGAGATGGTTACCAGCATCAAATTTCTGGGTGTGCAGTTAATGAGCAGGCTAGCTTGGTCGCTCAACAGCAAGACACTGGTGAAGTGGGCCTAGCAGTGTCTGCATTTTCTGTGTCGCATAAGAAAAGTACATCTTCCTTCCCCTGTCATTACCACTTTCTACAGAGGGACAATTGAGAGCATCCTGTCATATGGCTTTACTGTCTGGTTTGGAAGCATCACTGCTGCAAACAAGAAGGCAGTGCAGAGAGTGGTGAGGATGGCAGAAAAGATTATTGGCAGTTCCTTCCCTTCCATCCAGGACATAGCGTATAAGCACTGCTTGAGCAGGGTCCGCAAGATTGCCTGGGACATCACACATCATCTTCACGACTTGTTGTCCTTTTTACTTTCTGGGGGGAGGCTTCCTGGTATCCAAAGCAGAACATCCAGATTCAGTCACAGTTTTGTTCCATAAAATATTAACCTTGTGAACTCTCAGGCTTTCTCTTTCTGCTATGTATTCAAGATGGACAGTGATTAATATTTATACATTATTTATATATAAGTGTGTAGGTTTATATATATGTTGTAGATAGCATGTTTAAATGTGTGTTATGTATGTGTACACTTTTGAGAGCAAGCAACAAAATTTCATTTTTAATATGTGCCAGTGTACCCACAATAAAAATGACAATAAAGTTTATCTATCTATCTAAAAAAAAACTTAACTTAAAATTAATGTAACATGCCAAAACATCATCAGCATGATCCCCTATTTACAGCTGCTTTAAAATAATAGAAAGATTGCAGAGACCAACACAATTTTGCTAGGTGAGATTCACATTAATGCTGCCCTTTAGTCTTTTTGCAGTCTGATAGACATTAAAGCCTCCAGACACTTTGGTAAAATTACCTGAAAAATCATCTTCATACTCAGTATCTAGACCAGGCACATCAAAATGTCGGCCCGTGGGCCAGATGTGTCACACCGAAACCGTGCCCATCCCATTGCCAGCAATGGGGAAAAAGTCACTATACATCGTGTGATGTCATGTGACGTCGCAAGTTTGACATGCCTGATCTAGACCATAGAAACATCTTCCGAGGGCCTGTGTATGATATTAAACATATAATTCCTTGCAGAAAGATCTTTTTGATGATGATATCCTAGCTATGGAATTTCTTCTTATACAGATTTATTCATGTCTCTGTTGTGATTTTGTGTATCTATTCCTTCCTATCAAGTAAACAAATAAAACATTAATATCTTTCAACCATTTTTTGTGTTTGCTTAGATCCTTTATGTTATTTTATAGACTTATTTTGGTTTTGTACTGCATTTAGTGCTTAGGTCTTGTATCTTATTGTTTTTTTAATGTATTTAATAGAATATTTGCAATGCAATAGTATAAAAATATTTAAACAAATTAATGTGAAGCCCAGAAGAAGCAGCTTCTGGCATCTTTCTGCAGCTCTCATCCACCCCTTGCGCTACCTAGCCTGGTTTAACCAACCAACCGCAATGATTAAGTAGAAAGCTAGGAATAAAAAGCTTACTATTTGGAAATACAAATAGAAAATATACTTGGGGAGAGCAAGAAAATATAGATACATTCTTTAGTATTTAGTAAACAGCATGTTGTCTGGATTCATGTGATTAAAAACAATCAATAATAATTAGTTTCTATGTTTTCATAATCAATATGTTAGTTAATAATATATTTCTTAAATCTTCTCTTCTTCTTACTAATACATATTTAATGCTACATAGTACATATTACATTCCTTTCTCTCTAACTCGTTTTTCTAGCCATTGATAAAAATTGTCCCATGTTCTAAAGTATACTGAATCTTCTTTCTCTTTTATCTTCAATGTCAATCTGCACAATCTAAAATTTTCTTAATTAATCCTTCTTCCATTGGTAGCTTTTCATTTTTCATTTTGTTTATTATATTTATGTGCCCACTAATTCCACATGGACTCACAGCAATTTATGCATATCCATAAAACCACTAAACATTCCATTATATGCAGCAAACACTACTGCTTCGCTTGAAACTGGGAGAAACTCATAGCTGAAGAAAAAAGACAGAAAGAAAATGTTTTCTTTTTTTATTGGAAAAGGGGGAAAAGAAAACATTTTCTTACTGTCTTTTTTTTTCAGCTATGAGTTCATCCCAGTTTCAAGTGAAGCAGTAGTGTTTACTGTATATAATGGAATGTTTAGTGGTTTTATGGATATGCATAAATTGCTGTGAGTCCATGTGGAATTAGTGGGCACATAAATATAATAAACAAACAAAGCAGTAGTAGTGTAGATCAAAATTAAAGATTTGTCATGTGCGTGGCAGAATTCAATTAATCAACTTTTCTAATTTGCTTTTAGACCATAAGAATATAGAAAATATTTAGTGAGTGGATACGTTTTATGACAATTATTTATTACCAGATTATATGTATCAAATGATGCAATGTCTTTAAATGACGGTAAATTTTGTTTTAGAGCACACAAGCTCTACTAGAAAATGACTGCTCCAATTTTTTGAAAGCACTGCAGAATCTGGAATAGAATAGAGAATAACAGAGTTGAAAGAGACCTAGGAGGTTTTCTAGTCCAACCCTTCCTCAAGCAGGAGACTCTACACCACTCTGGACAAATGGCTATCTAGTCCAATCCAGTGATGGAGACCCACAACTTCTGGAGTTAAGCTGTTTCACTGTATGTTCTCACTGCATGATGTTTAATATTTTATTTTTCTACATAACATTTTGTACAAGCATGGAGAGACAACGGGTACAGTAGTTAAGGTGCTGAACAGACAATATAGTAGTGTTACTCAAGCTTAACAATTTTATGAGGTGTGAACTTCAGATCTTTTATTTTTGTCAGATATCAGATGTTATATTTTTTCTATCCTACTCTATGGTGTAGAGCAGGGGTATCAAACTGCCACCCCCCCGGGCCGGACGCGTCATCCAGAAGCCACGCCCACCCCATTGCCGGCAATGGCAAAACTGTCCTGATACATTGCGCGATGTCACATGATGTCGTGAGTTTGACATGTCTGGGGTAGAGAGTTGGTCTCTGACAGAAGGCCACCTGAAGAGACTAGAAGCATTTGAAATGTAGATTTATAGGCGGCTGCTACGTATAAGCTGGGTTGACAAGATCAGAAATGAGGAGGTGATAAGCCGCCAGGGAAAGCCAAGGGAAATCATCAAAACAATTAAAAAATGAAAGTTAGAATATTTCGGACATGTGATGCGACACCCAGAAAAATATGGCATAGTCCGTTTAATCCTCCAGAGAAAGATTGAAGGCAAACGAGGTCCGGGCAGAAGAAGAACATCATGGCTTCAAAATCTAAGGGACTGGTTTGGACAAAACTCAGCAGCACTTTTTCGTGTGGCTGCTGATAAAAATAGGATCGCCAACATGATCGCCAACATCTGATAACTGATATGGCACAAGAAGAAGAAGTGAACTTCAACTCCACGATGCCCCTAGGGCATGGTCTCCTCAGGGGGAAACTGGAAAGGTTGGTCCCCCTCTCTCCTCGCTACCAGGCACTCGGGGAAATTTCCCCTCTCCCACAACACAACAAGGCCCTGAAGCCACGTATACCCCTACGGCAGCTTGCATCCATCCCACGGACCAAGACATGTGGTCGGACCAATTTCAGGCCTTTATGCACCACGCCTTTGCGCAATATATGGCCTCTTCCATGGGTCAACGACCCTCACAGATGCTCCCTCCTCCCACGGCATCTCTACCTCAAACAGGCCCTACCCTGTTACCAGGTTCTGGCAATTCAGATACATCCTCTCAGTTCGGGGAGGAGGGATCCGTGGACCTTGAGACGTCAGACATACCTATGTCAGAGGACGAGGAGGTGGCTCCAGACCCATCCCCAACATCTGGTCTCTTTGACCCATCCCTATTTAGGTCACTACTCATGAAGGCCTGTACCACAGACAACCTCACTCCTGAACAGGAGCCTAAACCATCCACCTCCTCTACCCAGGACTTGAACCCTTTGTTCTCAGAGCCACCACCCAGTCAGTATGCCCATGCCAAAGTTGAGAAACACTGCACTAGAAAGACCCAGGCTCAACTTGTTTCTTTTCCAGAAGGCCACTGGGTCACTTTGGGTCAATCACTCTTTCTCAACCCAATTTACCTCACAGTGTTGTGGGAGAGGAAATGCAATCTATAACAATAGGCAGGATATAAATTATATACTTAAGAATAGTTATTAAAATGTGGATTGTTGGTTTTTTTTTGTTCCTTTGTATTTTACATTAACCATGAGTACTCTGAACTGATGTAAAATACTATTACATTCAGAGAGTAATAGGATTGTAATAGTTGATTTCTGAATCCATACTGTACTGTTCTTAATGTTTATGGGCAAATAATTTTGAAAGATTTTAAAAATGTATTCTTTTCTCATTAGTCAAATATTCTGACTCTGGTTTATTTGTTTTGTCAATGTGCATATTTATACCTTCTACTTATTAATAGCAATAGTGCCATGTAGACAATTAGAGAAGATAATACTTTTCTCTACATGTTAGCTCTGTTTATCCAAATGGTATATAGCATGAAATAAATATATTCTAAGTTAAAAATAGGAACCAAGCTGCAATTTATAGGATATAAAATAAATCTATCCTCATTTTGGAAATGTGCTTACCTGAATATTATGCTGTGCACTGTTGTGGATTCAGTGTTCCAAAGGTATTTTGCATGAATGTAGCATTGTCTGCAACCTGTCATGCATACTCATTTGAAAAGACACAGCTGCTTTAAGATGTTGTAGGCTGATGTGATGTTTGTGCTATTTGCGTGCTCTAATATAGAGTTTCTCAGCCTTTGCAGCTTTGAAGATGCTGGCTAGGAAATTTTGGGAGCTGAAGTCCACACATTTTAAAGTTGCTGAACCTGACAAGCACTGCTCATTGCAGATTAAAAACACTTTCTCTGTTTTTATCTGCATTTGCAGCACATAATGGGATAGGAGAGAAATTTAAAAACCACGTGTTACAGACCCCATCAGTTAAAGAATTCCGACTAATGGGGTCTCGGAAGAGTCTTTTCTTCCATCGTCCTTACCTTGTATTGTAGAATATTCTCCCCTGGGAAGTGAAGCAGGCCCTCATTTTCCTGCCCTTCTGTAAAAGGAGTTAAAACATGCATCTGTGGCTGTGTAGGAGGACACCAGAGGAGCACACAACCATGGGGCTGGTTGGTGCTGTGAAAATCTTCCCTTCTCTTTTTTTATTAATGTTTAACATGTTTTAATCATTTTTACTTCCTTATAAATTCTAAAATTTTAGATGCTATTTTTTAACATTTTATTGTACACCACCCAGAGTCCCTGCCTGAGGGAGATGGCAGGTTCAAAAATGTGAAAAATAAGTAAATAAATTAATAGAAATCTCATCCATATAATAAACAGAATTGACAGTTCCTAATGAACTATATACTGAACTGAGTTATATTATGAAGCAATGTTACCCCATAAGGTAAAGGACATCTGATTGCAGAGCAGCATTAAACAATTATTTATGATACATACATACATTTTCTACTTATTATATATGAGAAAACATTAGGTCTAAATATTGCAAGGACATATCTGGACTGCATAGCATATGTACAGAAATGATTTTAATGAATTGAAGATGTTCATGAACACTTGGCTATCACTCATTCAAGAAAGAAATTGCCAACTGAAATCTCAGTTGCTTCAAAATGCCTTTCTTTGTCCTTTCCAAGAAAACTTAACAATTTGCCCTAAATTTCACTTGCCTGCTGCGATCTATTCCTAGTGAAGCTAGAAGGCAGCTGATGTTATGTCATTTAGTAAAACTAAACGACCAAGCCAAGCATTAAGCCAATTATATCCCACAAATCATTGCTCAGTGGGACAGCACTCTTACATGAGCAACAGGCCAGCAGTTGCAAGGATCAGCAGGGAATTAGCATTGATTGGCTACCTGGGGCCCAACAAGACAGTCCTTCCACCAGCTTTTAGAGACCAGTCAATAGCCCTCAACTGCCCTGGGCCTCTTAGATCTTTTCAATCTCTCCCTGCTGGGATACTGAATTCCAAGGCAGAAGTGTCTTAGGCTGAGAGGAGAGACAGGCAGATAAGTCATCCTTGCAAAGAGCAAAATACAATCATTTTTGTTTTCTCCAAGGAAGACAAAAGAATATATCTGACTGTGGCAATTGTAATATAACATGCTGGAAATCATTTTTCAATGGAGCTTCCTCCTACATTGGATGATGATGTGGAGATCTGTCTTAAGAATTACTGTATAAACTTAAAAACATGTATGAAAGAGAGAGAGTGCATGCACACATCTCTCTATATATATTGCAAAGTAAGCAAGCTTGGATTTGGTTAATAATTGGATGGAAGAATGTTAGGACAAAAACAGAGATGATTAGGCTAACCTGGGAAGTTCAAAAGCAGCCAGGAAAATGGCAATAACAAAGCACTTCCATACTGTTGCCACAGTAAAACTGCATGGTTAATTCCATATAGTTACCAAGATATTATCTTTTAATTCTTTCCTGAGATATTTAGGTACTTTGCATAGTGATTTCCTCTAATTTTATCCTTTAAAACAGAGTGGACTGAGAGAGAACAAATGATCCCAACACCCTGGTAGTTCCATCATAAAGTGCAACCTGAATCTACATTTCCCTGCACCAGGTTCAGCACATTCACTACTTTGTTACATATATGTAATGCAAAATTGAGTCTAATGTTGCTAATTTACAATATAGATAGATAAGATAAGATAGCTAAGATAAGATAACCGTTATTGTCATTTTTACACTGGCACACATTAAAAATGAAATTCTATTGCCTGCTTGCTCTCAAAAGTGTACACATACATAACACACATATAAACATGCTATATACAATATATGTATATATCTACACCCTTAGATATAAATACATACATACATANCTAAAATATAGATGATATACCAGCTATCCAAAATGGATATAGTTCCTTATTTCAATTCCTATAAGATAAAGCATTTTAAAAAGTGCTGGGTGATTTACAGACAAGAAGTTAAAAAAAAAACTTTTAACGTTTCATTACAATTAAATATGACAAACGTATAAAATGTTTTTGCCTCCTAAGATTACCATAGCTGGTTTAGATAAACAATTATTTGAGGACAAAAAAAAATTCTGCTGTAGAGAAATAAAAGTAATGGATAAACAAATACAATGGGAATGGAGATAACATTAGTTCTTCATTCCAGTTATAGAACATGAAATAAACACTCATGTACCCAATCCTTTTTACTTCATCCAATCTTTACCCTGATGAGGTTGGATCCTTTGCTATATTGCTATCACTTTACATGAATGGGTATGGATATGTCCTTATGGGGACAATTCAGTAGAGTCCCTGAACCATATGTTTCTTTTCCACTTTCATTTTGGAGAATCTATCCTATTCTGAAGTTCTCTATCAGAGATCATGACTTCTATTTGTTCTATTCTATTTGTTCTGTTTTGTCTGACTATAGTCCAAATATACCCTTCCAGACTAGTAATTTTATGAATCCATATGTATCATCCATCTTTCCCTGTCACTGAAAGTGATTCATATTTTTTTCATCTTATCTTTATACTTGCATATTCTCTCTCTCTCTTTCTCTCCTTCTTTTTCCCTTTCCCTTTCCCTATCTCTTTTTTTCCTTTTTCCTATCTCTTTCTTTCCCTTTCCATTTCTATTTCTTATTTGCATGCTCTCTCTCTCTCTCTCTCTCTCTCTCTCTCTCTCTCTCTCTCTCTCTCTCTCTCTCTCTCTCTCTCTCTCTCTCTCTCTCTCTCTCTCTCTCTCTCTCTGTGTGTGTGTGTGTTTGTGTGTATCTGTATACATGATTAATCCATTCCATTTAAGACCAATGGAAATGATTACAATTTGACTCCTTCCTACATCAATAGGTAGAGGAGAAAAAGTCTTACCAGTTTGGGATACAACAATGTGGAAGTTTGCCAGTGTTTAGCATAGGTGTTTTTGCACCCAAAGACTATTAGCTAATGATTGATGTTGCTGATTTTTTTTAAAAAAACTAGCTCTATAAATAGGAGACAATTTCATACAAAACTGCATTATGTGTAGCAATAGAACATTAATTATTGCGTACTATTATAACCTAGTCTCCAGAGTTACTTGTTTCTCTTAGGAGAAAATGTGCTGCAACATCTGTTTTAGTTATCATGTAAAGAGAGGTAGAGAGTCAGTGTGGTACAGTGCTGGACTAGGAGTAGAAAGATCCAGGTTCTAATTCTGCCTTAGGCATGAAAACAGATAAGTGACTTTGACCCATTCTACTTTCTCACTCAGCTCTAGACTGGGAAGTTAAAACAAGAAAAAACCCAGCAATATTCTAGAGGAAGGCAATGTCACATCACTTCAATAAAAACATCTGCATGAACTTGTCCATGTAGTCATCATATGTCAGAATTGACTGGGGGGAGCTAAAAAAAACCTGTTATTAAAAGTAATTAATTTGTCAACGTAAGTGAGGAGCTTGAATTCCATAATCGAGGCTGAATAGATAACACATTAATCATCCCAATATGTTGTGGACAAGAAGGAATATATCCCTGATGAAAGATACAGGCTTTTATAAAGATGTTTCTGCATCATAAATAAATAATTGGAGAGATGTAAAACTGGCAAAGATTTGAGATTAGCAAATGCATAACCAGTGAAACAAAAATCAGACAAACAATTGAACTCCTGTACTGAACTTATCAGAAGTATACAAAGGATTAATTTGTGAGTGTCGCTGTCAACCGTATTTCTTTTTAAAAAATCTTAGTTTTTTCTTCTTCTTGTGTAATAAAGAAATTATTAAATTATAGTAGTCTTGATAGAATTGATAGAATCCCAACAACAATAGTAACATTAAACTTAATTAGGTGCCATACTAACATGAACTACATTTACTACATTTACCCAGCACTTCAATTTAACCTATCTGCATAGATTTAAGTGAGTCTGTTTAAACCCATAAGGTCACCCTTGGTTAAATGGTCCATATAGACATTTCATCAACATGTGAACATATGGAACTGAGGGAAGCTATTTCAGTACCCATTAAGTTAGGCTAGAAATAGTCTACAGAGCAGCAGACAGATGCTTTACTGAAAGAGCAGGACAACATCACTTTGATGTGAAAACAACAAAGGCTCCAATGAACAGAGAAAGGAAATAAAAGGTGTCAAAACACAGACTGAATTTCAAAACAAACATTAAAAGATCAGGGGTGAAAATTCTTCAGAGAAATAAACATGTAGAAATCCACTTAGAATGAGCAAATAAACCAAAACCAACCATTTTGTTTTATTTACTCATTAAATACCAGGTACCAGCTCAATATTTCATATTATATTACAGAATTCATCAGAAGCATATTATCTTTAATACAGTCCAGAATGGTATCCTAAAATGGAGAAATTTCCCAGTCATATAAAATGGGGAGGGAAATAGATCTGACATAATAATAATAAATGGATTTGTCAATATTAGGAGAGGCATCTTCTAGAGTGACTCATTTCCTTTATTATTTATTATTGCTATGATCCCACTTTCAGTAATTTTGAAGAAAGCAAATAGCAAAAATACTAATAAAATCTCACATTTGCTTTATTATGATATGAAGCTTTATTGAAAATCAGAAATCAAAATCCAGTCATTGATAAACACTGTAAGAATTTTAGCACAGATACAGCAATGGAATTTGGCCATGGAATTTGGCCTAGAGAAATGTGGTACAGGAGCAATAAATTGAGGTAAATCCAACAGCAATGGAGTTGAAAAAGTAATTGAAAATATGCAGATTAAAGTATTGTGGGATTTTGGAATATAGATTGATCAGGTCATGGTTTATAACACACCAGATACAACTGTGGTTCAAAAGAAGAAAGTATGGATATTAGATATGGCTATCTACGCACGGTCACTCACGCACTTGTCACCTCCCGCCTGGACTACTGTAATGCTCTCTACATGGGGCTCCCCTTGAGGAGCACCCGGAGGCTCCAGCTGGTCCAAAATGCGGCCGCGCGGGCGGTGTTGGGGGGGACTCGACGTTCCCACGTGACGCCGCTGCTGCGCGAGCTGCATTGGCTGCCTGTGGCCTTCCGGG
>NW_015387337.1:181387-215116 GCF_001527695.2 Protobothrops mucrosquamatus
ACCCTCTGGAATGAACTGCCCCCAGAGATCAGGGTCATCCCTGATCTCCCTTCCTTTCGCCGCGCCCTCAAGACTTGGTTATTCCAGCTTGCAGGACTGGCCTAGGGTAATTTTTAGAGGGGTTTTAATTATATTTTAAATTTGACAATATTTAAATATCTCTTTTAATTAATTTTAAATTTGTATTGTTATTTATGTAATTTAATTGATTGTCAGCCGCCCTGAGTCCTACGAGGAGAAGGGCGGGATATAAATCCAAATAATAAATAAATAAATAAATAAAATAAGATCACAAAGTATCGGGTTATAAAAATCAAAGTTGATTATGGCATAAATTTGCTCTGGTGATCCCAGTGGTTATTTGCACACTAGGTGCCATACCCAAAAATCTTGGATACCACTTAGAAAATCTACACATTGACAAAATTTCTGTTAATTATAAAAGGTCACACTGCTTGGATCCACACATATACTACACTTATATATTATGACATCCCAGGTTCTTGGGAAGAATTTGATGTGTATAAAGGCCAACACCAGCTAAAGCACTAGCAGCTGTTATTTCACACTGTTGGGAATAGATAATAATAATTCCCCAGTGAGGTACTACCTTGACATGATTGTAAGGGTTGCATGCTCTGGGGAATATGAGGTGCCAGAGGTTCAACTGTTCTGATAAATATCTCTACCATGAATAATATGGTAAAATGTATTTTACACGAAACCAAACTGGATTGATAGTTGCCTGAGCCAACAAGGACTTTGCTAGGTATTAGAGTTCCTGGATGTCAGATAACAAATGGGTTACAGCTTACATTCTGTGACAATACCTTTAACATAATCAAACAACAAAATCTGCCTCTCCTAGGTCCTTGGGAAGGCTAGGTAAATAAAAATGCCATATCCAGTCTAAATATCTGGCTGACTAGGCAACCAAACCATAGTAATAATAATTCATTAAACTTAAGTAATATACAGGTTAGGGCAGGGCTGTCAAACTGCCAGCCCACGGGTCAGTTGCGTCACACCAAAACTGTGCCCACCCCATTGCCGGCGAGAAAAAAGTCATGATACATCATGACACATCACGTGACATCGCGAGTTTGACACCTGTGAGTTAGGGCATCTAAAAATTAAGGCCACTATTTACTTCCTTAGAACTATCTTTTTAAATGTTTTTACATAACAGCTTGGCTTGGAAGAAAAATACTGGAGGAAAGATGCTCTATCTGAGACATTTAGCATCCTGAAAGGAAGAATAATATGGTATTATCTCATATTTTCTATCCAAAAAATAGAGAATTGGATCATTTTTCACTCTGGTCAGTACATTACACTGTATCTGCAAGATACAGATTTGTTTACAGAGTGGAAGACATTCCAAATGGCACCTGGTTCCTCCCTTTAATACTGCACTGATATTTCCAGTGGTGGGATTCAGCCAGTTCGCACCAGTTTGGCTGAACCGGTAGCTAATTTGTTGTTGCCCAGGCCCAGAATGGATTTCCAGAAACAGCATCCACACAAAGAACCGGTTGTTCACATATTTGAATCCCACCACTGGATATTTCCCAACAATTTCCACATGAGACAACTGTTTTCCTTTTGCCTATTACCTAGCTCTCCCAAACTCCATCATGCTTGCTAAATGTGATCTCTACCAGCCAATTATTTAGTAGCTATTATCAATTGACCTTATGCACAGGTCATGTGTAAGAATAGAGTTTAAGCCATCCATAAGGGCTATCCTGAGGGTTTGTTATATACAGTATACTATCTGCTATACATACAGTATTTACTTATTTTTTTCATCCCCTCAACTTATTTGACCATTATTTTAAAAATGCAATAAATTTCACAGTTGTTTTTAAGCATAACTGTCTTTTATACTTCGTAGTATACTTCCCATACTATAACCTGAGCATACACTCACACCCTTTCAGGGAGCATGAGAAGCCCAAGTCTCTTCATCTTTTGAAATCCTCCAGCATAATAAGAATTAAAGTGAAAATACAAAAACCAGAATAATGCCTCCAATGAAGGCTATAAAATCAGGTTTGGTCATGTGATAAAAAAAACAATAAAAATAAGCACATATCTCAATTCCTGTCCTCTCTGAGCATGAGATTGAAACCAAGTGATGTTACCACTTGCTCCTGGCAGTTACAAGTCAGAAAGAAAATGGTGGTGCTCCTTAGTCATCTCTGTAAAGCTCATTCCTTTTTCTAGAAGAGCATCACATGTGCAGAGCGATGATGAAAATTTAAAAGACACAATTTATTGAAAGGAAAGGTAGTAATAAGAAAAGTTGTATTTCCTGAATTTCTACAGTTAAAGATGAAGGAATCAAGACCAAAGAAAAGAAAAAAAGCAACAAAAGCAACTTCTTCAACCAGTTTTATTTTCATGCTGTGAAAGAATATGTTGCATCTCTCTTCGGTATGCTTCAATTTAAAGCAAGGACCTTCTGAAGGGAAAGGGCAGCAATCCCAACAAACAGTGGAAAAGATGTTTGACAGCCGAGCAGTGAGCATGACTCTTAGTTGACAGCAGATTCTCTGAAAGCCAGTGCTTTCCTTCAGCCACCAACTCATCCACCAGCTCCTTCAAGCAGCTTTAAAAATGCAGTTAATATATTGTAGCCTGTTTAAAGCATCTAAGGGTAAAGCTTGCTAGCTGGCCCCATGCTGGAATAAATCAACTGCGAAAGATTGCAGTTCTTTGACAAACATAGCTATTTCATAATCAATTTTCTGAGCTGGAAATGTGTTATATCAGTCTTATTTCTTTTATACCCCCAAAGTTCTGCTGTTTATTTCCATGTAATCTAGCCATGCATTTATTGATGATATCCTAGGAGTTTCCATGGTAACACAAACCAGTGTTAAAAGACAGTACTCTTGAGGTCACATGCAAGCAAAACGAGAACCAGGGACTGATAAGAGGACAATCCAGATCTATCTAGTTTATTAAAATGCTACATATTAGTGGGGGTTGTGCCATCATTGTGCTTTGCAATCATATACGAGTTTTCTCCTGCCAGACACAAACACCTCTACTTAGTGCACCTTCACATGTTTGCTGGGAAGCAGGAAAAGACAAAAGCCACAAGCACTACTGTATGTCTTATTTAACAACCACAGGAAAATCATAGTCCAAGGTTTCCTTCACCATAGGTGCCCTGTTGCAGTAATGGGACTTAATTTACTATAGAGCTGCTCTTTCCATAAAGAAAACTAGCATTAATATTATAACTACAAGGTCAGCTTTGGGGTTTTTTTTCTTCCTTTTTTATAACTGCCTGATCCCCAAGAAGAAACTAGCAAGCAGACAGTAAGGTCTTATTTACTGGCCGCAGGGTGGAGAGCAAACATCTTAAGGGATTATTAAACTGCTAAGAAGCTATTCTCTGTTTAGATCACTAGTTCAAATCCCACTCACAAAAAGTTATTATCACCCGATGGCTGCTCACTGGCCTTGGTGAACTGCATTGATCTCATATAGGCCAGTTTATATCAGAACAGTGCTTTGACAACTGAAGCGTATTTGTGATTGGTATCATCATGGGGGAAAAGCATTATTTTTAGATGATATTGCTATTTTTATTTTCTTATGAAATATTTCAAATCAAAAGAAAACCACTGTGGGGGATTTTTCCTTTCTTTATCAAAACAGGACACTGGTGAGACCAGTGATCTCAGTGCAAACCAGTAACTAAAGCATTATATCAAAAGTCAGTTCTCCAATCTTCTCCTTACTATATCTTCTTTCTACAGTCTCAGTTCTCAGTTCTCCAGACCCTGACCTCTTATTCAAAAACTGATTTTCAATAGAAAGTTTGTTTAGTTTATTGAAAACTTAAAGAAGAGAATAGAAAAGCTGCTTACTGTATAGCAATCAGAATCTATATGTTAAGCCCCTGAAGTATCAATAAAGGAAAATATTTGTAGCTCAGGATTGACATGAGGGGCCCTTGGTGCTCTCTGAGCTTGCTTGTTTTCTTGCAGATATTTCATTACCCAAACTAGGTAACATCATCAGGGCTTCATTACCCTAATTTGGGTAATGAAAAGTCTGCAAGAAAATGAGCAAGCTCAGAAAGCACCAAGGACCTCTCACCTGAAATATAAATAATAATACATTGACATATTTATTCTCAGGAATTTAATTTTTTTTCCTTCCAACTTTCTTGAACAACAGATGTTTCTCCATTCTTTTCAAAGCCATGGAAGCAGTTGCAATTGGATTATATAATTCAATTTTCATAATGGTTTTCTTGAGCTTGGAAACTGCTGATTTCTTTCTTGCTTTTTCATTCTTAAGTTCTAGAACTTCTGGAATTTTTTCACTCTTACCCTACAATGAAATTTAGTTTAGAAAATAAGGAGAAGCAGATGCCATCATTTGTAGCAGATTTACAGAATCAGCAAGCATAAGAAAACTACAGCGAAAAAAGCAGATGAGCTTGATAAAATGAGGGAATATCTGTTACTAACACAACTTACAGATAAACATATTAAAAAGTTCAAACCACCCAAATTTACTTGAAAATGAAAAATAGAATAAGCATTATAGCTAACATTAATAATTTTAAACATTCCTACCATTTGTTTTTTGGTCTAATATAACCTATAAGACTGACAAAAACAGGCTGCTTTGTTGAGATATCTTGGTAACCGTTTTGATCATGATGTTCTTTTCTTCTCAACTTCAGCCTACTGTGGAATCTGCCTGAAATTAATTTGGTGTTATGTGCTTTATCTTTTTTTCATAACACAGAAACATCAACAATCTACTGTACCCTGGTGACACTGCTGGTAATGATTCCATTAGGGCAAGGATCTGCTTAGCTCTGTTTGGATACCAACTCCCCATCCAGTGACTGGGTAACATTCTGTTGGAAGTAAAGTCTTTATCCTGGTTCATCCAAGCCGGGGATAAATAAACAACATGGGGACTGCTTTGGGAAGAAGGTTACAGTTTATTGAAGAGGCAGAAAGATGGTTCTTGCAAGAAAGACCAGAGGAAAAAAGGGCCTGAGCACATGGGCAGTAGGTTTTTATACCGTCTCTAGCCTTTTGTTTGGAATAGTTTCCTGTTCCTGTGGCATGAGCTTTGAGGCTATTTCCTGTGTCACGTATTCTGACCTGAGTCTAGGTGTGCCTCTCTGGTATACTTGATGGTAATGGGTTAGTCCTATTATGTCCCAAAAGTCATATCCTGCTTCCCTGGGGCTGGGCTAATGACTCTTAGAGTTTGGGTTGGGTATGCAGATTTTAGGTCTTTGTCTTTTTGATCTCCTGGCTCCAACTTTCCTGATGTTTTTACGTTTGCATTTGTATAGGGCTGGCTACTGCTTGGGACAGAGACTTGGGGGCAGGATTGGTTTCTGCTTTTAAAAATCCTTTTTGAGCAAATACATTTTTCTGCCTTTTTAATATTTCCTTCTCTGGGGCTCTGACTTCCCTCAATTCTTTACATCCATTTTGTTCTGTACTGTACAGAAGCCAGACATCTGGGTTGTACTGTGTAGACCTGTGTCTTACTCTAAATGATATAGAAGTATTGATCTCCAAAAAGCTTTATACTTGAGTCAAAACAAAATAACATATTTGTTACTATCAAATTCCTCTTATTATAACTCTTAGGCAGAATTTTACCTATTTTGATACTGTACTCCCCCCTAGATAATAAATGTGTTTTCAGTACCAAAATTAAAATAAGCTTATGGTCTAGTTTTCCAGTATCTTTTTCTTTCAATGGTATAATTTAGAAGAAGAAAACTATTTTATTCTTGCTATTTTTTTTTAAATAGGAAGTTAGCAATCATTCCTGATAATCAATGTAAACCACTTTGCTAAAGATCTGCCAGTAAACCCCTATCTATCTGCCCCCCCCTCCTGTTCCACTACAGCTTATTATGGGCTTTCAACAACTGGTATTTCAAGCAAATTTAGAGCATATCCTTCTGTCTAGAAGGTGTCTTGCAACTAGTTCAAAGGAACATAACTAAATCAATTTAAGGTTGCTGCTGAGTATAAATGTTAGGCACATTCTTGTCTTTGAAATCTTAAAGTTACCATAATATATTTCCTCCTTTAAAATATCTTAATTATTTCTTTTTGAACTTTGCTGCAGATTAATTGGAAATTGCTACAATATAAAACTTCCCTCTCTGTGTGAGTCAGTTTTTATGAAGACAATAGTAATATAATCAGTAAGTATTCATTCTTTTGCTCGCACAGGCAAGAAGGAAAAGAAAAGTGCTCCCTTTGGCAACATCTATACTCTATTGGAATGATACAGAACTGATTATTGAAAAAGAAAAGACAAGTACATTTTTCTGTTTCTCCATATTGATGATTATTTTTTTCTGCCCACAAGTGAGTGTTGACTTCTGGTGACTGCCTGACAAGTGTTTGCTGTTTTCTTGACACATTTTTCAGAAGTGGTTGCCATTGTTTTTATCATCCAAGGTGGAGAGAATGTGACTGCCTAAGATTACTAAGACTAGACCTCATGATCTCCCAATAAGGCCTGATGGTTTAACCTCATCCACTGGCTCTCACATATTGAAAATACCTCAATATATTACCAGCAGATGTTCACAGGTTTCACATAGATATTTATTGGTTAATTGATTAGGTGCATCATTACCATTGACTTTTACCAACCACTTAGATTTTCTCTGAGATAATCTGTCTCAGTATGGCACCCTTTCATTTGCCATGGAACAAAGAATGCAAATGAGGACCAGCACTAACTGATAATGGTAGTTTCATTCAAAAAATAGAATCAGCTTAGAAAACAATTGGTATATTTTTAATTTTTCTGTGACACTGCCTCAAATCCCATAATGGCTTTTAGAATCTAGCTCATCTATTGGTTTTTCTTTCCTGCTTCTTCCCACTCTGTTTTCTCTTCAAGAGTTTTACTTTAACACTATCAACTTTCTGATCTCTGCCTTCTACTGATGCTCTAGAGTAACTAGATCAAGTGTTCCTAATTTTTTTGTCATTATACCTCCCTTTAATGTAATCTTAATGCACTCATTTGTCTAAAAGTCCAAATACTAAAATAAACACAGATGAACAATAAAAACAATATGAGGAAACTTTTGGAAAGGTAGATTTATTGTAACAATGTAGAACTAAATGTTTCTTCACATCTCTTCTGGACTCCAAGGGATGTTAGATTTTGATTTAACATGTTACTTAAACCTAGACATTCTGGTTAATAACCATGGAATGTAGGACTCATCCAGTTGTAGTTTATTCAATGAACCATGTTTAAGTATACAAAGTGTTTGGATGATTTGTTCTCTTTATACTGCAAATTACTATCCCATCATCATGTCTTGTTAATTGAGGTAGAGCTGAGCAGAAGTCTAAAATATCTAGAAACAATCTGAATGGCTTTCTCTGCCATACATCAGTCTAATCCATAAAAGATGTTGGTTTCCTTATTTTTATCGCCCATTGGTTCCTTGGGAGTCAGATCTCATTTAGTCATCTTCTTCCTCCAGAGCTCTTCTGCTTATTCTAAGTTTGCTTATGTTTTGGAATGAAAATTAATGAGATGTTATGAGCTGGCTTTACTGAAGGTTCTGCCCATTTGTTTCAAACTAGACACTTTAATGAAAGGTGATTTTTTTTAGAAGCTATTAAAAATTATTATTCTCAGTGACCTTTTTTACTTTATTCTACCTTATCTTTTCACCCCACCATAATAAGCTCTTCTGAATCATTCCTTTCCTTGCCAATTTAATCAGACCCTTGGAGAATCAAAACCAGTGGAGCTATAAATGCTTAAAGGAAGTTTCAGCCAATTTGACTATTCTGACTGATCCCTTTGAGGAGCTTTCTTCTGAAGGATAAGCATTGGGAAGAAGAGTATCTTCCAAGGCAGAGTTGTTAGTTTGCTCTCCTGTGTTATTCAGTCAATCAATGGTTTTGAAGGAAGGAGGAGGAGAAAAGGTTAAAGAATGTATAACGAAAGACTCTACTAAATTAGAGCAGTGTGCAAAGAATGAACTAAGGGATGAGAAAAGTCCATTTTATTGCCTTGATTTGTTCTCCAAGTGTGGAATTGACACCCAATTCCTCTGCTTCTGAAGAATCCCATTGTGAAATTATAGAGGTCTTCCTAAATGGAACTTCAATTTAAAAAAGGGAGGGGGCAGGAGGCAAATGAGGCTCTAGATAGGCTCATATCTAAGAATCCAGGGCCCAGATCAGGGTCATGGCCAAATCAAAGTTAATAGTTTCTGAAGCTGGACCCATGATTCCTGATCCCGATACAGAAATTCCTCAGTCTGCAAGAAGACCATTAGTGCTGCACCAAAACTCAACAGGAAGAAAGGAGAGGCGGGGGTAGGGGCAGAGGGAGAGTTTTATGGGACTAGTCATTGGCTGAATTTGGACAGGGAATTTGAACCACTGCCTGAGAACATTCAAATTTTAAAATAACTCCTTTGGCAAACTGTTCTTGTACTGCCCAAGGCTTGTCTCCAAGCTTTCTTTGGAAACTTCAAAGGAACTGAGTCTACATACATAATGCCTCTGAATAAGCTTTCCACCATCTCTGTATGAAAGGAACAGTATCCTGTCATCCAAAACCTTCATTAACACATATATATGCAATATAATGCTTAATATATAATAATGTAATAGATAATTTAACACATATAAATCCTTCATATGTTTAATCCTGAATCTTTGCATGAATTTAAACATCCTGCAAAACAAAGTTTTAAACTTTTGAACATGTTTAAATTAGCTGGGTGTAATCATACTAAGCCATAAACCATGGATTTAAACAACATAGTCAAAGCCAGAAAAACAGTTACATGCACTAAACTTTCTCTTGTGAGAGTAGAACTAGAGGCACCTTTCAAGAATGATGTCACATTTTTTTTTCTGCTGAAAGCTGAATTAAGAAGGCAGAACTAAGCATTTTGCCTTAATCATAGGTCAGTTGTTTCTAACTATAATAAGATTTTGCAAAGAAAAAATGTAAGATAGATAGAGAAATATAAGGATAGAGAGATAGATTCCAAAATTAACTCACTCAAAACACAAGTGACTAGGGTCTTTTGAAGCATGGAAATTGTTTTGGGAATATTTGAATAAGAAAACAAAAGGGAAAACAAAATGTCATCATGGTAGAAGTGTATTATACTAATATCTATTGAAAATATAACTATGTCAAGAGGCAAACCAATGCCTAACTTCTTTTGCTCACAAACTTCATTTGTCAGAGGGTAAAAGAAAGAGCAAGGGAGGTCTGCCATCCGTGACCTTTTTCCTAGCAACAGGAAGGAATTAGTTAAGGAAGTAAATAGATTCTTAGGAAAAAGTGACCATGTTTTCCCTAAGTTCATGATGTCAAGTTTAGGAGGAATAGAGAAGACTCAGATTTGTATAATAGACCTCAGAACAGTAGATGTTAAGGAATTCAGTCAGAAAATAGGTCAAATTCAATGGCTTAATACTCTGACTGAGAAATGTGTCTGGCAGAACGAAATCCTGCAAATTAAGATACTGAAGGTGCAATCACATACAAGATACATTCAATATAGTCACGAGAAACTGAAGGAACTTTGTCAGATAGACCCAGCAAAGACTTCTGAGAAAGGTTCCAAATGACTTTAAAAAATCCGGGTATTGTATGTCAAAGCAAAAAGAAGAGCAAAAAGTGAATTTATAGCTGTTTGTCTGAGCTATATATTTGTTACACTGTAGTGGTTATCAAGATTTTTGAAGCCCAAATATAGCAAGTAACCTTGCTTAGTGATCTAGGTATTCCTGAGTAATTTAAGGCTAGGGGGTGAAATAGCAAGAAAATTCATTTTTGGGGGTCTAGAGTGAGGGAGAGGTACATAATAGGAAAGAGGAAAAAGTCACAACTCAATAATAAAGTAAGTCTAAAAACAGAAATAGTCAAAAGGCAGCAGAAAAACAATAGCCTCTTTCAATAGGGGAAGAAATTTTCAGGAATTAAAAAGTAGCAGACTTCAACACAGATTTCAATTTTGTCCACAGATGAGATCAGAAACAATGAAATATATATACCATTTGTAGGGAATAAAAATTATTCTTTTCATCTAAACAAATCTATGCCATAAATACCTAGTAGAATTGCCTCATTTTAAATGCAAGCATTGGTATCCATATTCTTATTCCTCTGTTTATCTGAATCTGAAAAACCCAGGATTACCAAACTAACAAGTTCTACTCTTCTAGGTAACCTAGAACTTGAGAAATTGGCTCATTTCAAGTTAGTTTTCAAAGTATATTTTCAATAAAGCGTGTGGTATTCTGAATGTTAGACAATTCTGAATGTTAGACAATTCTATCTGAAAGCTCCCAAAGCAAAAGATTGCTGCAAATAATTTAACTGCATTGAGGCAATTTAATAACTCTCAATGAGTTCAATTAAGAAATATTCTGAATCTCTTATTTCTGAAAAACATTCCTGTCATTTCATCTCAACCATCTCATGGATAGCTGTGAAAAGGGGAAGAAATCCAACTTCTTGTAATAGCTTTTTCAAATTAAAATCTGAGATTCATCAACCATAATTCAAATAAAAATGCCAAATGTAAGTAAAAATAGATATAAAGATAGATCTAGCATATAGTATTAAGAAACTTTGTGAATTCAGTGCTGAAATATTTATTTGTATGGATTTTTTACTTGATATTGAATACAATTTAATCTAGGATATGAGAAGAAGGAAACATGTCCTGTTGTTGCAGAATCTCCACTTTGCTTCTATATAAAAAAAATCCAGGAAAAGATTCAGTTATAATATAATAATTGTTTTTTCTCTAACAAAGTAGCAAGGCATCATACTAATTAGAAAAACACTGTATCCTATGCAAATATTTGTTTAACTCACACATCATGTTAAGCCAGAATATACAGTATCTCTTTGATTTGATTCATACCATATGAATGATATATCTTGCTCACAAGATTGTCTTGAGGACTCTATTGTCATCTTCTACCATACTATCTAATGCTATTTATCTACTGAGTCTTAGTAATTAGTCTCAAGGGTTGACTGTAATTAGTTTATCCATGATCTTTTGTCTCATATCAGTTGTTATACTCTAGAATGAAGGGGATGACACAGTGTTCCAGATCCAGTTGTTCTTCCTGGTCTTCTTGAATCTGGGATGTGATGTGTGGTTGGCCTCAAGTTGTGAGAACAATTTCCTCTTCACTAGTATTAAGAAACTAGCTGTTTCTCAGGGTGGATCTATGATACACAACCATCTTTACTGGGCAGTTAGCATCTGATTTCTTTAGATAGATAAAAGGACAATTGAAAGCTTAAAAAAGACAGAGATTCCTCAACCAGGAGAAAGAGAGATGGAGAGAGATATACAGTTGTTCCATAAGTACATCGTATCTAGTGCCACATCATACTTTGAGGGGTTGGGGAATAAAGTGGTGACAGAAGTAAAATTAATTTTCTTGCATTGTGCATTTTGCCTTTTATTGTATTAAGAAATGCAAACTTTCTGTGACTACGATGAGAGTAGTCAACAAGACCTCTGCTTTCCAAACTTTATACAAAATGTAAAAGAGAGAGACATGATCTCTGTTTGTGAATGCAGGAACACACAATGAACATTAGGTGCTGATACAATAGAATTGTATGGAATTTAATTCGATGTGTGTGTGTGTGTGTATGTGTGTGTGTATGATGGAATAAAAATTTAATAAAAATAATACTTCATCCATTTAGCTTCTTTATCAACTATCTAATTACAATTACAAAACCCTTCAGAATTCTACCCTGGTCAACCCTTATCAGAGCAGTATTGAAGCGCTGATATAATATTCTCATTCTCCAATCTTTCAGAAAGAATGGGCATCACTAGTCAATGAAGAAGATGTGATCTGGCATAGCAAATGTGTGTTTCCTGTTAACAATGTTCCCGTACAATCCACATGCTCAATTTCACTCTTTTCTCTCTGTGTCATTAATGAAGCTGATGAGAAGTGAAGAGTAATTGCATTTGCAGCTGACAAGAGTTAGAAGAAGCACATTGCTAGAAAGGGCTTCTGTTTGAAGGTGAGAGAGGGCAGTCAAGCTTTAAAACCAAGGCAAAATGGGCCTGTCAAAGTAAGTTTGCAGTACAAATCCCAGGGACATGATTAAAGACACATATGCTGGATGCAATATGTACTGGAGAATATGTGTTGGGTTTACAGTGTGACTTTTATCTGCTGCTACTTCTTAAGGAACTTTATCTTGTAAGCCCACATTTCATTGCTAACTATTTCCTAAATCCAGCCACCTTTACTCTTCCATCAGCTATCCTATCATATGGATAGAGATTTCATAGAAAAAAGGTTGGAGATTATATGTTTTATGATGTTATTTGAGTATTCTATTTTGATCGCACCAAATTCCTGACACCACTCTAAGAAATATACACAGAAGTTACATCAGGTTTAGAACAGAACATTGGAACAGAAAGGGGTAAAATGGTAACCAGAAAATTAAAGACTAAGATCTATGTAAAGAGACTAAAGAGCAGGATATAATTAGCCTGGAGAAAATTTGACTGAAACCTGAAAGGATGTCATATCAGGGTCCCCAACCTTCTTTCCTCCCATTCCAGAGTAGATGAGTTTAATAATGAGTTTAAGTTTGAAAGGGAAAATTCTGATTCAATGTTAAAAAAAAAACAAAAAACAACAGAAACAGCAGTTTGACAGTGAAACCAATTATGCATGAAGGTGGTAGAATTCCCTTCACTGGGTGTGTTCAGACAGAAGCTAATCTGTCATCTGTCTGAGATGCTCTCCTTTAGATTCCTACACTTAGCAGAGGTTGAACTCTGTAGCTTAAAGGCCCATCTCAGCTCCATGATTCAATGTATCTTAGATAATTTGGCAGCAGGCAGACATCTTTGAATCTAGTAGATTAACCAACAGACAGGAGGTGGGCAGGGGATTGGGTAAAGGAGAGGATCTTCTAGCACCATTCCTCCTGAGGTGGGTTCAATAAAATGCTTAATCATTATATGAACCCAAATAAGTGGTGGGATTCAAATATGTGAACAACCAGTTCTCTGTGTGGATGCCACTTCCAGAAGTCCATTTTGGGCCTGGGCAACAAAAAAATAGCTAATGGTTCTGTCGAAGTGGTGCAAACCGGTTGAATCCCATCACTGACCCAAATCCATACAAGGTTGGGGACAGGTATGATTTTCCATAAATAAAGAAATATCTACATAATCCTAAATTATAGTAACACAAATATAAGTCACCTGGTCAGGGCTTTTTTTTGTCATAGAACACCCAGAACGGAGTTCCGGCACCTTTTTTGGAGGGAACCTTGTAGGGTAGACAAGGCGGGTTGTATGATATGTGTGAGTTCCGGCACTTTTTTTTTTTTTTTTACAAAAAAAGCACTGCACCTGGTTATCTCTTTGATTTGTTTATTCATTTTTAAAAATGTGTATGGTTGCCTTTAGCTGAATATAACATAACATATCAACCATATTTCTCCCTCTCCAGAGTGGAAATATATTTTTATAGGATTCTATTTAGAAAATGATACACAAATTGCCTGTCAAAATTCTTTGGAATAGAGCTAAGTATCAATACCGACAGTAGCAAGGGTTCTCTTTTCTTGTGATGATGATAATTTGCTTTAATTTCTCAAGGAATAGCACAGTACAAAAAACAAACAAAACGAATCACAAATCTGACTGGTATTCTTTAGAAGTTCAAGTTCCAACCAGGAATCTAGCAATTATATCATCATCTTCATCATCCATCATCATCATCATCATCGCTATCACCACTACCATCACCACCAACTTCCTGTGGCTATGAGAGTTTATGGCAAAAAGTTCAGTCCAGGTATAGACAGCATGGCATTGTATGTCTATGGAGATTCTCAATCATCCAGGTCATGGTTGTCCCAAAGGTGCTATTCAAAAAGCAAGGTTTCACTTCTCATCCAAGAAGAACAGAATGGAAGAAACTTCTTGGATGTGAAGTGAAATATTTTAAAGGGAAAAAAAACAAGAAAGTCCAGTTGCCTTTTAAACAGCACCTATGGGATATGGCATAATGTGTATAAATCTGTTTCATTTCTTTAATTGAATGCACAAATATGCAAAATACTGGCAGAATTTAAATTGTTCTGAAGTTCCATGGCTATGATAATATGACCCTGAAAGGACACAAACATTGCCAGGCTCTCATAGTCAATAACATTTAATTTTCAAGGCACTCCTGTGCTGTGGCCCATAAAATCAGGTTTAACATTTTCTTTCCATTTTGTCCTGGTTTCACTGTGAGGCAATTTGACTATTTGTGTTTAAGAAGAAATTGATAATTGTGTAACAGAGTATAACTTCACTTATCTAAATGGCTGGGGGGAATTCAAAACATTGGGATAATTAAATTCTCAGAAAATGGAAAATGTTCTTTATGCTGAGATATATAGGGTTATAGCAATAAGGGGAAACAAGCAGACAATGAATTTAGATAGCAAGGAGTGCCAGCAAACTCAGATTCTAGTATAGTGTAGACGCTAGCCATAAGGTGCTATAACAGAATATCAGAGAGATTATTGTTTTTTCGCAGAATAATTCAAGCCTCTCTCTCTCTCTCTCTCTCTCTCTCTCTCTCTCTCTCTCTCTCTCTCTCTCTCTCTCTCTCTCTCTCTCTCTCTCTCTCTCTCTCTCTCTCTCTCTCCCGATCTATCCATCTATCTATCTATCTATCTATCTATCTATCTGTGTGTGTGTGTCTCTGTGTCTTTGTGTGTGTGTGTGGGCGCACACATCTATAATCAGTATCTATTTACTTGTATGCAGTATAGGATTAGGAGTAACACCACAGCTCTTACAGCCACCGAAAGATACACTAGATCAGGGATGTCAAACTGCCGGCCCGTGGGCTGGGTGTGTCATCTGGAAGCCACACCCACCCCATTGCCGGCAATGGCAAAACCATCCCGATATGTTGCGTGATGTCACGTGACGTCGTGAGTTTGACATGACTGCACTAGATGCTGCACTGACACAATGTCTTTATTTCAACTGCTAACTATTTTCCTTCCCAGTAAAGCTCATAATGGAAATTTTAAATCAGATGACCACTTTGAAAGTTCACTTATTGTGTGATAGCCATGCACTACAATTTTTCCCTTTGGGCAATGATCTCCACCAAGCTGAGAGGGCAAGTATGAAAAGCCTAATATTCTGCCAAACCTTATGCTATTCATGCATCACATCAGCTAAAATTAATGGGCAGCACAACCTGATCAAAAGCCACCTACACATAGGGAGTAATTAAAGGAAGAGGAAATAATAGGTCAAGAGCTGCTTCAGTTCTTCCCACTAGCACTGCATGTCTGACTGCTGTGATTGTTATTGTTCATCAGTAGTCAAATCAGTAATGGGTTGATTGCTGATGAGCGATGCCAATCTTAGCAGCTGACCACACTGTACTAATAAACCATTCTATTATTACCTACAGAGATAAGGTATTGGACACTGAATGCCAATGATAAAATGCTGAATATTGGATATAATTGTAAACTTTTGAGACATTAAATAACTAGCAATGGCCAAGCCAACTTTCCTTATTTTGACATTCTCCAGATATTTTAAGATGGGAATACTTAAAATATGTTGGGATTGCAGTTAAAAAAATATCTGGCAGTTGAAGTTCAACACATTTTTTTATCTGGTGGACAAACATGGCACCCAAAGACTACAAATCTGAGTAACTACTATGCTACATAACAACAAACCATCCACTCTATTTCCTGTAATTGTGGATTCATTGTGTGATTTGTCACGCACAGTGCAGAAGCAGAACTTGCAAAAGATAGCACAGAAGACAGGATAGTGAATGATATGCTCAATTTCTTGTTTATAACTACATCAGTACAGTGGTGGGATTCAAATATGTGAACAACCGGTTCTCTGTGTGGATGCCACTTCCGGAAGTCCATTCTGGGCCTGGGCAACAAAAAATTAGCTACTGGTTCTGCCGAAGTGGTGCGAACTGGCTGAATCCCACCACTGCATCTACATATATGAAAAATGCTTGCTTAGCTTCTGTATCACATTGATCAGAACATGAAAAGCTGGCATGTTATAAAACTATCCAAGGGCTTGTTAAAGAAGAACAATCATTGACTTGACCTTTCAAAGATGAAAAACAGCTTATTAATTGAGATCTAAATTTAAAATAGGCAACTTTGGCAGAAAAAAAGAGAGGCCTTTGTACCTTTCTCTGCTAAACCCAAGGGGCAATTTATGCCAATTACAAACACATTGGAAAGATTAACAGTGTTTTAAATAGCCACAGAGGTGACTTTTCAGCCTACAATGTAAAAAGGGGTTGGAAAGGAGCAGCCCCACTCATTAACAGCATTGCAAACTGACAGCTTCTACCAGCCAACTTTATAAACTCTCTAAGAGATGAAAATGCATGCCCTTACTAGCTATACCTTGGTGGGGAAGAAAATCTATCTTTTGGAACAGCAAATAATTTGCAAGGTGTGACCTCTGAGGACACAGAAAATGGAACATTCTAACTAATGAGCCTGGGTGACATTCTAACAGGATCCAGAAGTTTCTACAGTTGCACAATATAGCATTTGAGAGGCTGTGGAATGCTGATTGGTTTTCTTTTTTCTATTAAAGGTCTGGGGAAATTTTGGGCTGTCAGAAGTGGGCTGAAAAAATTTGGAGCAGCAGCAGCAAGTGGTCCTCTAAATTTTGTGTCCAAATTTTGTAGCTCTATATGACAGCTCAAAATACAAGAGCCAGTCCTAAAATATAAAGGAAGTGATTTTAAACATAATAGTTGATCAGGCTTTGGATTCTAATGCCATAGAGCACATAACAATCAGCTACTGGTGATTAGTTTATACCAGGGATAGTCAATCTTGGCTCTTTATGACTCGTGGACTTCAACTCCCAGAATTTCAGCTGTGCTGGCTCAGGAATTCTGGGAGTTGAAGTCCACGAGTCATAAAAGAGCCAAGGTTGACTACCCCTGGTTTACACTGTCACCTCTACCTACCGAGATTGTACATATGTGCCTTTACTAGATGTATGTAGGCAGACATTTGTCAAGAGTGGTTTTCCTATCACAGATAAAACTTAATTTTGCTAATTTCAGTTATGGCACCAAGACAGACATTGCAGAGGCTATAGGAGGTATCAACAAAATATTTCTAATGTATACTAAGAATATATCTTTTCCAATGTTTGTTTTATGTCTATATAGAGAAAAAAAATCTTCAGCAAGTGGAGATTTTACCCAATTGAAGCTGAACATTAAGGAATGTTCATCTGTACAGTATAATTCAGGTACTTGTGGAAAAGGGGAAAAGTTGTTTTATTTTAAAATGTAAACTACACTCTCAGAATGGAGACCTTGTTTGGGACAGTGGTAATTAGATTGTCAAAATTGGGACGGGGAGATTTGAATCTAGATTCCAGCTAGACACAAAGGGGGTGGTACCTCTTTTCCTCTCAAGATTTTAATAAGAGTTTAATAAAATGAAAGACAAATGCTACATGATACTTTCTTTCTGGGTTGATGTCACAATTCTCAGNCATTAGTTCTAAATCCAGCCACCTTGCCATATTGATGCAGCACTTGCAACAAAGTTTCCAGTGACTCAGTTGGTTGAGACAGTGTAAAAACCAAATCATCCGCAAAGGCTTTAAGTTTATATTCTTTAGAAGAAATTCTTAGGCCTTTAATCAATGTAGAATCTCTAATTCTAGATAATAAAATTTCCAGTGATAGCACTGTACATCAGTACAGTGGTGGGATTCAAATATGTGAACAACTGGTTCTCTGTGTGGATGCCACTTCTGGAAGTCCATTCTGGCCCTGGGCAAAAAAAAATTAGCTACCGGTTCTGCTGAAATGGTGCAAACTGGCTGAATTCCACCACTGTATCTACATATATGAAAAATGCTTGCTTAGCTTCTGTATCACATTGATCAGAACATGAAAAGGTGGCATGTTATAAAACTATCCAAGGGCTTGTTAAAGAAGAACAATCATTGACTTGACCTTTCAAAGATGAAAAACAGCTTATTAATTGAGATCTAAATTTAAAATAGGCAACTTTGGCAGAAAAAAAGAGAGGCCTTTGTACCTTTCTCTGCTAAACCCAAGGGGCAATTTATGCCAATTACAAACACATTGGAAAGATTAACAGTGTTTTAAATAGCCACAGAGGTGACTTTTCAGCCTACAATGTAAAAAGGGGTTGGAAAGGAGCAGCCCCACTCATTAACAGCATTGCAAACTGACAGCTTCTACCAGCCAACTTTATAAACTCTCTAAGAGATGAAAATGCATGCCCTTACTAGCTATACCTTGGTGGGGAAGAAAAATCTATCTTTTGGAACAGCAAATAATTTGCAAGGTGTGACCTCTGAGGACACAGAAAATGGAACATTCTAACTAATGAGCCTGGGTGACATTCTAACAGGATCCAGAAGTTTCTAAAGTTGCACAATATAGCATTTGAGAGGCTGTGGAATGCTGATTGGTTTTCTTTTTTCTATTAAAGGTCTGGGGAAAATTTGGGCTATCAGAAGTGGGCTGAAAAAATTTGGAGCAGCAGCAGCAAGTGGTCCTCTAAATTTTGTGTCCAAATTTTGTAGCTCTGTATGACAGCTCAAAATACAAGAGCCAGTCCTAAAATATAAAGGAAGTGATTTTAAACATAATAGTTGATCAGGCTTTGGATTCTAATGCCATAGAGCACATAACAATCAGCTACTGGTGATTAGTTTACACCAGGGATAGTCAATCTTGGCTCTTTTATGACTCGTGGACTTCAACTCCCAGAATTTCAGCTGTGCTGGCTCAGGAATTCTGGGAGTTGAAGTCCACGAGTCATAAAAGAGCCAAGGTTGACTACCCCTGGTTTACACTGTCACCTCTACCTACCGAGATTGTACATATGTGCCTTTACTAGATGTATGTAGGCAGACATTTGCCAAGAGTGGTTTTCCTATCACAGATAAAACTTAATTTTGCTAATTTCAGTTATGGCACCAAGACAGACATTGCAGAGGCTATAGGAGGTATCAACAAAATATTTCTAATGTATACTAAGAATATATCTTTTCCAATGTTTGTTTTATGTCTATATAGAGAAAAAAAATCTTCAGCAAGTGGAGATTTTACCCAATTGAAGCTGAACATTAAGGAATGTTCATCTGTACAGTATAATTCAGGTACTTGTGGAAAAGGGGAAAAGTTGTTTTATTTTAAAATGTAAACTATTGAGAGTCTTACCTCTGGAACAAACCCTGTCACCATTAATCTAACAGTTTTAACCCTGCCCCTCTAAACTTAGATCTAAGGTCGATCTGTGTTTCCCCCACCATGGAGAAAAGGAGAGTTCTAAAATTATTCTCAAATTATTTTACTTTCTGTTTACGATGTACTATGAAAGAAAGACCCAACTACAGTGTTAAGAGTCAATCCCAAACAAGCATTATCATGGCCATAATAAATTTGGAGAGAATCAGCTTCGATAAGGTTGATGTTCCTTCCTGAAGTAAAGGGAGAATGAAATTACCAAATTAAAAAACAATTTCAATTCCATTGGCTTTTATAATATATTAAATAATAAAACGAGACAGTTTGGACTAGTGGTTAGGGCACAAGGCTAGAAACTAGGAGACTATGAATTTGACTCCTACCCTAGGCATGAAAGCCAGCTTGGTGACCTTGGGTAGTCACTTTATCTCCAACTCTAACAGGGTTGTTGTGGGGAAAGAGGAGGAGGAAGGTATGTTGAATATGTTCACACCTTGACTTATTTCTAAAAATAATAAAGGCAGATTAAAATAAATAAACAAACAGACATGCAAATTAGGTTACCTATTGACTCAACAGTTTTTATTACATTAATGTAAAACACCACACACATTGTGGAAATCAACATCACATTGCAACCATCAAAGCTAGCTACTCAAAAACAGATGGCCACCTAATTACTGCAAAAAGAATATTCAGTTGAATAGATGGAAGCAAGGCTGCTGGATGACTCGGCTTATAGTGTCTGCAGCAATCAAAGGCAATGTTCCCTCTGGTCCTGGAGTTTCAGGAGAAGAGGGGAGGAATGGCAAGTTGCACAGCAATGTAGTTGAGTTGGCTGCTGTTGAATCCTCAAAATATATTTGGATCAGGTCCAGCAACCATATTGAACATAATGGATAAATCATTCATGGATCATCTCACAGTTGAAAAAGCAACTCTTAACTGGGGCAATCTGAAGTAATGGGCTGAGCCAAGTATTTTTGCTGCCCAACATGTGAAACATATTAACATCCATCCCTTCCCCCATTCATTTTCAAAGCTTGATTGGAATGGGACCCTTTTGTCAACATTGGCTATGAGTGATCTACATCAAAGGTCTCAAAGCTTTACTCAAAGGTTTCATGGCCCGGAGGAAAGGAGAGCAGTTTCTAAATTGGTGCATGCATGTTTGCACAACACAAACAGAGCCGTGTGCACCAGTGCAGCACTAGTAGTCCTGTTTGCGCATGTGCAAATGGGCCATGCACACATGCCCAGCACTAGCGGCCCCATCCACACATGTACAAATGGGCAACACACACGCTTGGGGCCACTGGCAGGAGTACGCGCATACATGTGCATGCACCGGCCAGCCATTGCCGCGGGCCATAGGTTGGGGACCCCTGATCTACATCATTATTACACCTGAATGGGCAGCTTTGGCTAGGAGATATAATTCTCTCCTCACATCACTGTCAATATCCAGTATCTTTCATCTAGCGCAATTAACCCATTTCTGTCTAATAGTAGGACTAGCTTATCAATAGCAAGATCAATAAAAGTATTATTGCAAAACAGAAAACAGCTAATATTCAAAGGAAGATGTTGGAGCATGTTGCAACATTATTCCAGTCTCCTTTCAGATTTTCTCAAATGCCAGGTCTCATAAAAGTTATTTTTGAAGTTAATTTTCTCTTAGGAATGTTTGTTTTTAATTATTTCAAAGTCCACATTCACGGGCCATATTCCTTTGTGTTATGACCCAGGTGGTCAAGACCATGCAGGCCTCTAAATTGTTTATTTCTTTTAAACAATGTTCCAGCCAATGGCCCTCCAACAACTGGTAAGGGTCCATCCTCACAATACCCGAAGGCAGCCACCATCATTCCCCCAAACAACAGCCCCTACAGTACAAAGAAAGCCCACAGAGTAGGACCACGCTCACTGGGCAAGGTCCACGGTTCCAAGAGGTCCAGGCACAAGACAAAGGCAATTCTCAGGACAAGAAATAGGTCCCAGAAAAGCAACTTTATCATACAGTGACAGTTTCATTAAAAGCTCTGAAAGTAATCAATGTTTAAGCATTGGTTGCTAGCTTTGAATTCCAGATCTGATGACTGCATACTAGACAGATGCAAAACTGATATGGTCATTTTGTTCTGTCTATTCTAAGCATATTTTAATGCAAGAATGGCTTCCTTGAAACATGTCAAGGCATTATGAGATGGAGAATTTGTAATCCAAACCCAGTTTTCCCAATTTAGGGAATATTAGTATTCATAGAATTTGCATAGTTTTGAAACCCTTTGCATGGTTTTGAAACCTTAAACCCTGTCTTATGAGATATTAAAGCAGCTTGTCCAAATCAAGAAATTGGAAGCTCCCCTGGACAAAGGTGGGTGAATATATGTTCTAAGCTGAGTTCATGCCTCAGCAGAAATCTGTGAGGTTGAACAATCCATTTTTAAAATGATTAATGACATGCCAGTTCCTAAGCGAATTCAGCTGTGCCTTGCCACTGCTATAGGGGTGTGTAGGAAACAATATTTACTTTTCAGAAAATCAGAGAGGGTGGATTGTTAGCTTTGCTATGGTTTTGGTTAGCAAATAATGCCTACAAATTTGACAAACCTGTGCCAAAAGCACTCAACTGAAGAGCTTGCATTTCGTATTGGAAGGTGGCTTTTTTAATATTTATAGCAGCCTTCTGGTTTTTACTATGCATTTTTATGTGTGTCTTCATATTAAAAATACAACTAAAAGTTTATTTTGTGTATTTTGGCAAGAGCTTCTATCTGTAGTTACTGAATATAATCCAGAATTGCTGTACTTCATTGCTATCTATGTGTACCTGACTCATGAAAATTGGAACTTACTTTTATCAAAATAGAAATATTGGGTAGAAGACATTTTAATAATCCAGGAGGTAGAATGAATAAAATCCTCATTGCCAAGTTTTAAACCAATGGGGATTTCACTGGGTTCATATTTATAAATGAAATAAACTATTTTATTTATATTGAACTAATTAGATCTGTAGCTATCTTCTAAAATATGTGATAGTCAAAATGTATAAAACACATATGAAATAAAGCTATATAAAATGAAAATAAAGTCAATTTCTATGTGTTTTTCCTTCAGCTTGGAATTGATACAAAAATAACTGAGTGGAGTCTGAACTGAAAATCCATTGCAAATGCATATGAATTATAAACAGATGGATGTACCCATCTTTTCCCAAGTTCATGGAATCAGTAACTTTTGAAACACAGCATAAGGAAAAGTTATAAGGGTAAATGCAAATTCATAAAGGAGAACAGGTAAGACCCATTCCTAGTTGCCATTTCATCAACATATCTGTGATTGGGGAAATGAATAAAAACATTTTTCTAAACTGTGTGAACTACACCAACTATCCCGAATCAGCATTGTTGCAAGCACTAGCAATAGCACAGACATATATACTGCTTCATAGTGCAAGCACTCTCTGAGTAATGCACAATGTCACCATATTGCCCACAACAATCTGGATCATCATTTTACTGACCTCAGAAGGATGGAAGGCTGAGTCAACCTTAAGCCCATCAGGATCAAATTCCAGGTTATGGGCAGTGTTAGCCTGCAATACTGCATTCTAACCACTGTGCCACCACAGGTCCTGCAAGATGAAATGGTAGCCATTCATATTTCTTCTATGATTAGGATCAGAGAAAAAGATGTCCTCACTTTTTCTGCTCCAGGAATAAAATGCTTTGATGATTTCTTCATACATCACTGGATTTGTAAAAGCATGAATGTAGGAAACAGTCAATAACTTCAAATCACTTTTCTTCCAATGCTTTTTCCTCCTAATAATTAAGTTTATTGCCTATTACGTTCTGAACACTGCAAAACCACCTACTGTTACCCAAGAATACAGAATAGCCTAACATTGTCTTTCCCAAAATGGTGCAAATCAGAAGTGTTGCATTAGAACTCCAATCTTATCCAATCATTATACCTAACAGCTGTTGCATACTCAGCATAGTAGATGTTTTAGTCCAGTGGTGGCGAACCTATGGCACGTGTGCCAGAAGCGGCACTCAGAGCCCTCTCTGTGGGCACATGTGCCTTTGCCCCAGTCTTGCCTTCCCCGTGACCCCCTCCTCACCAGGAGCCCTCCTGGAGGAGAGTCGCCCCCGAGTGTGGCACACACAGAGCAGCATAGCCAAGGACATGGCAACCAGGCAGCGTAGACAAGACTCTGCCCTCATGCCCCATCGTATACAGTTGATGCTGTGGGGTGTGGGCAGATGGCGTGGCCGCCATGGTGCTGCTGGGCTGCCTGGGTGATCTGCGGCGGGCCCTGGAGGTGGTGAGTGGCCCTGTGGGCAGGCAGGGTGGGGGCGGAGCAGGGGTGGGGCAGGGGTTGGAGCAGGGATGGGGCCAGTTTTGGGGCACTCAGTCTCTAAAAGGTTCACATCACTGTTTTAGTCTAACATATATGGTTGGGAAACATTATCCTGCATACCAAAAACAACCCCAGCCTCTAGATTTGCCTTAGGAATTGAATGGTAGGATTATTTAGTAATGAATGGACTGACTGATTTGAGAAACATAAAAAAGGTGAGAAATACTTCCATTTCCTTTGTTTTCTCCACACTGATAAACCAGGAATTTCCAAAAGTGCTGAATCTAAGCTATCCTGCATGGGACTAGGTTTCCTTCTCATGCATTTTACATGAAACCTCTTTAAACATTTCTGTCTTTTCTTTCTTCCTCCCCTTTCTCTCTCCTAATGAATTCAAGGTATCTAGGAAGCTGATCTTTTCCTCCTTTTGCTGGGAGGAACTGCTAAGATACCAGTGCATTAGCAGAAATATATTGTTATATGGGAAGGTTATATATAGATAGAGATGATATAAATATCTGCTGGTTTTCAGACCCAAAACTATGGAGATTTATGTACAACAAGGGGCCTATTTGTTTCAATATTGCATACTTATTTCTAGAAGTTAGTTTTACTATGATTACAGTGCTCTATCTATATACCTTACACAAAGATAAGCAAAGTTTTTCCTTAAAAAATCTGATCAAATAAGGGGCATCCCTAAAGAGACTGTCGTGAAACTTATTTAAGCATTTTTTCCAATATGCAGTCATCCATGTATGTTTTGACTATATTTCTATATTTATTTGTTTGTTTGAGTTATATAGTTACCCATTTTATGTGCCACAACTCTGGGAGGCTCATAACAATCAAAAAATTAAACTAACACTCTCCAATACAATACAGTATAATCCCCAGTCTTCAACATCTCCTTATCGCAATGTTGGGGGCAAAATCAGCTTATATGGCCTTCTGGAAGGCTAAACAGAATGAGGGCCTTCAGATCCCAGGGTTTCAACAGACAGGTTATGGAAACAGACAAGGCACAGAAAAGGCCTGCTTCCCACTCCTGCTATATGTCAATATTTAAAGGAAGGGATCTGGAACATGCCAACCTATAGGACCTGATGGAATTGGCAGATACAATCACGGAGGGGTGGTTCCACAAATAACTTGACCCAGTACCATGCAGAGCTTTCAAGTGATAACAAGCATTTGAACTGCATCTCTTCCCCAAAAACCCTAGAAGTCAGTGTAGTTTATGCAGTAGTGATGCAATATGGGAGTGCCCAACACTGCATGCACCACTACATTCAAAACCAAGACTTCAAGGATAGCTCTAAAGACAGCATGTTGTAGTAATACAGCTGTGAAGTATGTGCTGCCATGAGAAAGGTCTTTTGGTTCAAGAATGGATGCAAGTGGTACACCACAAGGTGAATCTAAGAGAAGTTTCAGGGAGATCAGAACCCAAAGTCACTTTGTCTTGCTAGGGTTGAGTTGGAGCTTATCCAAATCCTGAGTAAACCTTGAAACAGTGTTACTTGCTCAGCCATGGATAAAAATAACTGTGTGACATCAGCATACCTGCAAATCCCGAGGCACCCCACATCACAGAGCCCTTGGGTTAGATTTCTTTCCCACCAGCATTAACTGGAACCAGCTATGGAGGAAGGAAAAGAACCACTACAAACCAATGTCCCCCACTCCCAGCTCTTAAAAAGAGTCCAGAAGGCTACTATGGTTGATGACTTCAAAAGCTGCCAAAGATCAAGGAGATGCAGGACTATTGATCAACTTTGTCCTGATCCCTCCAGAGGTTATCCACAAGTGTCACACCAATGCCATCTGAATACTGTAACCCAGCCCTAACCCAACCTGAAGTGTGCCAGATAATTTGCTTCATCCAGAGTTCTTTGCAGGTGACACCAATCACTTTCTCAACAACTTTCCCTAAAAGGGGATACTTAAAACTGGGTGAAGGTTATTCAACAATGCACTCATCAGAAGGGTGTAGACCACCACCTCCTTCAACCATAGTTATACTGATGGAAAATTCTTGGTATTATGATCCCAGAATCTAAAGTGTAGTGACTGTATAGACTACATTGACAAACAGCTGATAGCTATAGTAACATTGTTATGACAAGGAAAGAAAATGATGCCAGGACCATTTCATAGAAAAATAGGAAAGCTGAGAAATTGCTGCTTGTTGAAAGAGCCTACTAGTGGCTACAAAGGTTGCATAGGTGTATCCAATCTAATTTATATTATCATATCACATATTTATTTGTTACTGTGTCCCAGTAACTATTCTCCAAGTTATTTTTAAGAAATGAAACAAGATCTTCATGTATTGCCAACACTTCTAATTAACATAATTTTGGTTACAGCTTTCTTCCATATGCTCTTTTTTGCCTGCACTTTTTAAAAATAGATATACTTGTATACATTTTGTAAGTTTAGAGTGACAAATTCTAGCAGACTCTCTTGCTAACTGTACTGATGAAACACACCATTTCATGCTTTAAAAACTCCAGGGAATAATTCTTTTACATCCCTAATAGTTACTAGTTATATATTAACTCTAGATTATAGAGACAGCAGTTAACTTAATGTAACTGCTTAGACAAGAAAATAAGATTGAGAAGATGCTTTAGCCTGACGTATGATTAGCTATTGTGGAAATAGAATGCTAGACTAAGCTAGGTAAATACAAAAAGGATCTTTTAAGGCACCTAATATATTGTATTCCTTGCAATATTGCAGCCCAAGTGATTTTTATTCAAAAACATACTACTGGTTGATCCATAAAATCACATAGATCAGGGCTTTTCAACCGGTGGTATGCGTACCACTGGTGGAACGTCGGCACCTGGCAGGTGGTACGCTTACGATGGGTTGAAAAGCACTATAAAAAAAGTGTAAAAGTGTAGTGTGGGGATGAACTGAAATGATGGAAATGCAGCACAGGCCTGTGGGAAAGTCAGCTGGAGTTAATGGGGATCTGCTTAGTGCCCAGGATCTTGCCAGGCTCCAGCTGATTGGTGCATGGCTTCCGGAAGCTACGTGCAGCCTTGGGAAAGGAGTCAGTTGCAGCTACACTGAAGACAAAAGGAGGGGGAGGGGAGAGAGGAGAGGATATAAAAAAGACATGCCCGTGGTGTGTGTACATTTGGCCTGGGGCTGCCCTGGACACAGCAAGGGGCTGGCCCACCCCAGCCCCCAATCAAAGTAAAAACCCAAATCCAGCAGGCCAGAAGGCAGCCCAGCCACCATGCCCCTCCAGTTCCTTCTCCTTGCCCCCTGGGCACAGACGCAGTCACTGCTCCTTGCCACAGCTGGGGTGGGACTTGCAAGTACTTCCAACCACTTTGTCCTGCTTACCCGGTTTATCCGGCTCTCTCCTACTGCCATGCCGGCAGGCCTGTCAGCATCAGGAAGGTTCTGATGGAGGTATCTGTGAGGGGGGGGAAGCAGGAGGCTTTCCAGCAGGTACCACCATACCTACAAATGTAGTGCTGCCCCTCTGCTTTCTAACCCCAAAATTTTGGAGTAAAGTTGGGTAGCCTTTGAGTGCCCCTGACAAGCTGCAAATCTGCTGTAGTCTTGGCTGCTGCCCCCTTCCTTGGTAGGACGAGGCTGGAGCACACGGCCTTTAGTCAGGGCTGCCAGCAGGGTGGTGGGTGGGAGAGCCAGGTGAGTGCCGTTTTGCAGGATGAAGTGGATGGAGGTACCTGCAAGTCCCGCCCCAGCTATGGCAAGGAGCAGTGACTGCGTCTGTGGCCAGGGGGTGAGGAGAAGGAAATGGACGGGCGTGATGGCTGGGATGCCTTCTGGCCCGCTGGATTTGGGTTTTTCTTTTGATTGGGGGGGGGGGCGTATGGCCTGATCCTGGACAAAATGCAAATCCCTCTCTAAGCAGGGATTGGGAGGCTGCAGGCCTCTATCTTTGTAGCCAAGCAGTCCTAAAATCCATGGGCTGCTGCTGGGGAGGAGAATCAAAATAGGGCAAAATAAGCATAGTCCACCATGGTTTATTGATTGCAAAGTTTTCCTCAGGTTTTCCTATCCCTTCCTGGGCTATTAAAATCACATTGGCAAGGTCTATACTGAACACCTGGCTGCAAACTACTCAACCGGATTTTAGCCTAGCCCTTTGTGCAATCCCAGGCCACATTCTGAAGGTAAGAGGATGTAGTAACAAGAGAGCTGCAAAATTAATTCGTTATTTATTCTTGCCTTTAGCAGCAATAACTACATTCTTTGATGACTTTGCTAGCAACCTGCAGGCTGTGAACTTTCCTTTCCCCCTTGGAAAAAGAATTCAGAAGTGCTAGATTTATTTTTCCTGCTAATTACAGTATACCTTGTTGATTTTTTAAGGAGTTTATGAGAAAAAGATGTGTCTGAAAATTAAAGGATGTATGGATTGAGTTGTGAGACAGAAAAGGGAAGAACATGGACTTATGCACTTCCAGTTGCTGTCAGGTATGCCACTAATATTCTGACTTGACCCCTGCATGCTCTCAGGACCCTAAGATTATCTTCATTCTTCATAGGGCGGTATTGTGGATTAACTAAATTTTTCTGGCTTCTGATTTTAAGGTGAGTATTCTGAGCTACGGAGACCTTTGATCTTCTTCTTAAATACATAATAATAAAAAAATGAGAACTAAATGCTCAAAGAGAAGGCAGATTAGAACAAGACAGACAGACAGACAGACAGACAGACAGACAGACAGACAGACAGACAGACAGACAGACAGACAGACAGACAGACAGACAGACAGATAGATAGATATCTCACAGGCTAAAAAAAATATCTGTCTGCTGATTGGCTAGCGTTTGGCATAGTGACTTTGTGCTAAGATGTTTTTCTACCCAGTCAAAAAGCAGAGAAAACACTTCGTACAAAGATACACAGAATGAGAAAGACTTTTGGAAATGTATCCATTTTACTCATAATTTTCCAAGAGTAATTGCCAAAAAAGGCTCATCTTCCTGTTTGCTTCCCATTGCTTTCCTTTTTTTAACAAGAAGTTCAGTAATCTCTAGACAAAGTTAATATAATGCAGTGGCCACCGGAGGAATGGAGCCTGTCATAAGGCATTACTACAGACTTTGCCAGCATGATTATATTGTCCTTCAACATCGTCCTTCCTGAGCAAGAGGATTAAGAGCAGGAAAGACTCTGTGGTGTAGTGGATTAATGCACTTACCTTCCAAGGTCAAACACAGAGCTTCAACAGCTTTTTGTGGCATCTATTCTTGATATGCACAGCAGAAAAACTGCAACTGGGTGAAGAAAGGACAGTGTTTTTCTCAATAACTGAAATAAAATATTTACATCCCCCCCTTCCCAGATCTCCTGGATCCCCTTGATTTTTCTTCCCTATTGGATTTGCTATTCTGGCAAATGTTACAACAACTTTAATGGAGATTCACTAAATGTAGCACAAACACATTCTCTCTGTAAAACATTGCCATCCTCAGTAATGAAAGGTTCTGCAGAATAAACACAGGACCCCAAGGAGATTTATGATATTACTGAGGAAGAATGAGATCAAGTGGGCAATGTGTTGTTAAAATCAACAGAAAGGGTCCTTTCTTTTCCTCCAAATGACCCTCATGTTTGGAATTTATTTTCAGTTCTAGAAATCACAATTCAGCTGACAACTGAATATCCCTGTGCTTACATGATGCAGCAGTATAATTACATCTATAATATTGCATTATAGATCTACAATAAATTTCTATGCATACAAACCAAAGCTTCTGTAACTGTACAAGTCTTTGAAATCACAGCTGTTCTGATGAAGACAGAAATTTGTATCTTTGTTGTCACCTAATTCCATCTGTCTCAGAGTTTGTTGGCATTTCTAACTGGATAAGATCTTTTGGCAGTGACCCCAAACTGAATAACAAAGGACTGAAATATGCCAACGGCAAAGATGAAAGCAAGAGAGATGCTGTTATGAAATAACACATATGTTGTGTTGGAGAACATGCTAGTATAAAAATACTGTGGATGGATCAGCCTGTTAATTTTGTACCATTTTTTTCACCCTTCTAAATATACATTCTATTTGACTCAGATGTTTATAAATTGAATAGAAAATGTTTACTCAAATATCCACATAGTGATATTTTAGTTTGAAAGAAGGAAATGTATTCTAGTCTAGCTAGAAAACAATCACAGCTTAGCTGAGATGTGAATTTGATTTTCTCAGACCCATTTTACAATTCTTACACTTGCCTTGATATGCATTGTCATTTCAGGAAATCAGATAATATTTCTGAATATAGCAGTTAGTAAAAAGCTGTTATTTCGCTTACCCTGTGACTATCTTGGGTCAAAGTGAACACAGTAATAGCCTTATGATCTGTTGCTTCCAAGAAAATATGTTTAAGAGCATGAGATAGTTGGATTTCAATAAGGATAGTAGAAAGATGAGAGAGAGAGAGAGAGAGAGAGAGAGAGAGAGAGAGAGAGAGAGAGAGAGAGAGAGAGAAATACATGTAATTTAGATGTCCTTGTCCATTTGATTATCTTATTAAGTTTGATTGCAAAGTCTCACTCTTCTCCTTTGTTGATTCCCAGGCATTTTTCATTTGAACTTCACATGTTTAATATGTAATATCAATAATCATATATAATAAATAAAACTACAAAATAATAACAAAACCTGATTAAAGTGCACAAAAATCACTGGAGACCATTCATCTTCATGCCTGTCTAGGAATTCTGCAACATTTTTCCATTTAAAAATTTCAGTATTATTTCTAACTCGAGTACAGAAAGCTATTTAAGGGATACTCAATTGTCACTAAATTAAATGGGAATAAGGTATCTGAATCCCCAAGGCACTTTGCAAATGCCAGTCAAAAAGTTTTTCTTTTTCCCTGTGGAAAATGAAGACTGGCACATATGGTTACCACAATAACTGAACCAGTTCCTGATTAAGTCAGAATGAAGGTCTGAGTAAGATTTATGTGGTCATTCTTCACTAACTTTACTTTTTCAATGTTGTAGCAAAGATGGAAACCACTAGCATTAATTGAGAGGACAATATTGAAGATTGCTGTGTTTTGAGTGTGTTACTGATAGGAAGCAGTGCATTTCTCCTCATTTTATAGAGCGAGCTGACTGCCTTAAACCAGGGCCATGAGCTGTTCAGAACTGAGCCACCCAAAGCAGTGAGTGAGCACAAGTGTGCATTTATCCCCACTTCCGTGAGCAGTGCATAAGCGCATGCAGGCGCATTCCATTTACACAAGCAGCAGACGCGTATGCCCACTTCTCATGGAAATGGAGCTGTGGGCGCTTGCTCACTGCTTGCAAGGAACCATCCCTACTTCCTAGTCCACAAAGCCAAAAAGGTTGGGGAACTCTACCTTAAACAATTAAGATCTGGCTGAATGAAATAAGTAAGAGTTCATCTTTCCTGAATGTATCATTTGAGATTTTTGTCCAAGATAGATTTGATTAGCAATATTGGGAATGGTAATTGTGGTTTGTAGCAGGAGTGTAGAATCTGTGCCCTTTCAAATGTTGCTGGCTCACAAATCTCAGCAGCCAGAATATCCATTGTATAATTACTAAGAGAGTTTCTCTCTCTAGACCAGACATGTCAAACTCGTGACGTCACATGATGTCACGCAACATATCGGGACCGTTTTGCCATTGCCAGCAATGGGGTGGGTGCTGCTTCCACATGACGCATCCAGCCCGCAGGCCGGCAGTTTGACACCCCTGCTCTAGACTATGGTGATTCCATCTTTTAAGGAGTTGTACAGCTCATCAATTCTCAGCTGCTGAGGCCTTCCAGAAAGGCCTCTGACTACAAAATGCAGGCTGGAGCTCCATTCTCAGCTGCAGAATGAAGCTGCTCCTTTAGCAGCAGAAGAAGTGGGCCGACTGGGCAGGGCTATTGGTGCCACCGCTACAAGGTGACACCCCCTGAAAATAAGAGCTGGTGCCTCTTTTGGAGGGAAAAAAATAAGACTGGGTCTTATTTTTGGGGAAACACAGTATTGCTCCTATGTATCCATTTCCCTCTAGCACATCTCATTTATAATCTTAATTTATCAAGCAACTGAGACAGCAATGATGTGAAGAAGTAGAGGATTGGAGCCCAAATGGTAAATCATGTTAAATATGGAATGGGAACATCTTTCAGACTCTTTGGAAATCCTATTCCACAAGAAGGGTACCACAATGAAGATTTTCTTGTCTATCCCCTTTGTAACTTCACAGAAGAAATCAACAGTGCTTTTCTATACTGTATGGCATTTCTCTGTGAAAAATTGGGAGATGGGAGAAAGGAGCCAAAATAGCCAAAGATTCACTGTGAGGTTAAAAGTAACATGAAACGTCTGTTAGAGTTAGTGTAAACGGAACTAAAACTAATTATTACCCCGTTCCGTATCCTTTCATTGGTATCGTTGACGAACAGTCCAAATATACCCAATAAAAGAAAAGAACATCTAGAGTTCCTGTATCGATACTTACACCTGTCTACTGTTGGTGGTCAACGAACGAACTAGGATCGAGGTTAAACCCAAATCTTATCAGACTAGGATTGTGGGGGTTGAAACAGGCAAAGAGGAAATGAAACACTTGTAATTGGATATGATTGTTTGTTAAATAATAATCAGGTGCAGCTAAGCCAGTGTGAGAAATGGACCACAAGAGTCTGTTAAAAAAAGAATAGGAAAAAGAAGCTCAGGTTGTGGGTGCAGGTCTGCATACCAGATATTTAGCTTTTGCTGAAGGTGATCCCTCATCTGTAATACAATTTTGCAGTAAAATTTATGATGTACTCAAATCAAAACCTTAAGTTTTTATGAGAGCAGTAGCAGGTCCAATAAGGATTGGTCCCATAGTAAAGTGAGGTGATTAATGCCTTCTTGTGCCCTGGAGGTGTCCTGCATGCTTAAAGAAAACTTTACTGAAAAAGCTGTCCCTTCACCCAGAAGATAAAACTAGATGCAGCTTCTTAATTCTAATGAACTTCACTAGGGAACATTTGGGAAAAGTTGAGACTTGGACCCATTGACCTATTGTGGTATACAAACTCTTGTCTTCTTCATCTATATAAAATCAACGGGAGAGGTTATTTAGCACTTTAGAAATGGACGCATCAAGATTATCTGTTCTTTATAATTAGTTAGATAGAGAAGACCAAGTTAAAACTAAATCCAGGTTAGAAGTTCTATGGGTAAGGAACATGTTGAGTCTAGGATTGAGATGAAGTTTTTACTAGATGGAGTTGCAAATCAGTGTTTGGGAAGGTTCCTTGATTCTCAGCAGTTACATAATTAACTAAATAAGTAAATAAATAACCCTATGTGCACATACGACAAAATGTTCTATGTTCTCTTTTAAAAAATGTTACCTTCATGTTGTTTGATGACTCTTTGGCCTTCCCTGCTAAAATCATTGCATTCATATGCCAGAATGACAAAGTAAGCATTTTGATGCCAGTTCCATCCTGTACATAATTTATATAATGGTATTCATTTCATCATCTGCCCCCTTGCTTTCCCCTCCTCCCCTCCAGCACACATTTATGAACACATAAACCATTGCTGCCACTTAAATGATGTTGTATTGACATTAGAAATTATTTCCTCAAGAGAAAACTTTACCGCTATTATGAAGGATCAATAAGAATTATTCAGAAAATTAAAAGATTATTAGTAAGATTTTTACCACTCTGGCTTTGTTTACAAAATCCATATGGATCTGACCAAAGAATCAGATAGTTCAATATCAGGCTTCTACATTAATCAACTTGGTGTTTCCTGAAGTCCAAAAACTTCAGAGAAGAGCAACAAAGATGATTAGGGGACTGGAGGCTAAAGCATATAAGGAACGGCTGCTGGAATTGGGTATGTCTAGTTTAATGAAGAGAAGGACGAGGGGGGACATGATAGCAGTGTTCCAATATCTCAGGGGTTGCCATAAAGAAGAGGGAGTCAAGCTATTTTCCAAAGCACCTGGAGGCAGGACAAGAAGCA
>NW_015387337.1:216519-220350 GCF_001527695.2 Protobothrops mucrosquamatus
ACTTATTAATTCATGGTTCAGCATGTTGTAAGAATACAGTCATTGTCTTAGTATAGTGTGGAAACTAAGCAATCATGTGAAACCATCAATTTGTTTGGGCACAGCATGGTATATAAATAAAGCAATTATGTTTTATTAACCCAGTTTAAGGTTAATTGTATTATGGAACCCAGGCTACAGATTTTAGAAAGAGTTCCTACTTTTCATATGTGGTGAACCTTGGCTTGAAAAAAAAATAGATCTGTATCCATTCAGAAAGACTGAAGTAAAATGTTGTTATTTTCTGCTTCCTTTACATAAATCATATCCTGATACATATAGACAATTTATCCTCTTTACACAGATTGTATTGCCAATATTCTAATTATGCATGCCAAAAGTGGATGTAGATTAGTAATTTAGAAGTACTTCCAATCTTGATTCCATGGAAACCCTCCTGGGCTCTCTTGTCATGCTAAATGTACTTTTCCAATTGAGTGTACAAAATACATTTTGCAATGCAAGTTTGCGTGTAGAAGATAAAAGCCCTTGGGCCTAGAGAAAATGTTCCATTTTATAAGTGAATTTGTGTTGCACTTTAGCTTCCGTATATTTATATGAGAACCTGTGTATCAAAACATATATCTGAAAAGAAAAACATAATTGGAACAAGGTGGCTAAGATTAATTTATGTTATCAGATGTGGTTACTAAAGCAGTAAATCACTGCTGGACATGAGCATTTATCCATATTTACATATTAATACATAGAAGTCACCAAGTCTTATACATAATAATCAGATAACTGGCATGCTCAACATAAACCTATGGACTTCTATTCCAACTACCTTTATGGAAGAAAAAGTGTTTCATTCTGAAGGATCCATATAACAGCATTTACTATTCACCTTGTATGATTACATAGAAAAGTCCCCGGTGCTCATATATTTTGTGTATTGCATAGTTGAGGCTCTGCAATTCAGAATCTGTTCTGTAAATATACCATTTATTTAACTGCATTGGGAAAATTGGGAGGGGGCTTCATTTTTATAGGTTAGCTATATTTTTGAAACAATGCAATAATGAGAGCCAGTTTGGTCTAATGGTTAATGAGCCAGGCTAAACAGAGTGAGACTGTGAGTTGCAATCTCACCTTAGCCATGAAAGCCAGTTGGGTGACCTTAAGCCAGTCAGTTTCAGCATAACTCTCCTCACAGGATTATAGTTACAGAAAAAATAAGATGAATTTGTTCATCACCAAGAGTTATTTATAAAAATAATAAAGATGGGATACAAATAAATAAACAAGGTGCTGAGAATTTAACAAATGGGGCATTTATCAAGATATGAAAATGGTTCATAACTGAAAAACTGAAAGACGGATGAAAAGTGAGGAAAAATCCAATTTTCAGGTCATTTCAAAATATTAAAATATCTTGAGATTTTTATTATAGTTTTACCCTAGGCCAGCGGTTCTCAACCTATGGGTCGCGACCCCATTTGGGGTTGATCGACCATTTCACAGGGGTCACCAAGCAAGGCTGTCCGCCATTTTTTTCCCCTTTTCCGGTGGGTGCCTTACCTCCCTTGGGCTGGGCCAGCTGGTGGTCGGCCTGCTCCGTCTCTGCCGCTTGCCAGCTACGCCTCGGCCGGCGCAGGGGGAGGAACCACGCATGCGTGGCGCTCCCGGGCAGGGAAAGTCCTCGACTTACGACTGGTTGGGTAGTCCTCGACTTATGACCGGTTTAGTCCTTGACTTACAACTGGTTTAGTCCTTGACTTACGACCGGTTTAGTCCTCGACTTACGACCAGTTGGGGTTGCGGCATTAAAAAGGTTGAGAACCACTGCCCTAGGCAATGGCCACTTTGCAGTAATCAGGCAAAAAATTATTTATCATTTTTTAAAAGTATTGCTGTTAAAGCTGTTTTGCTTCCTACAGAATTAAATGAGATATGGGTAAATAAGCTGTTAATATAGTTGTTACTGTTGTCAGAGGCATACATCGAGATGTCACAAAAGACACGATGGCATCCAAAGGAGAAGAGGCTTTGTTCTCACAGTGCAAACTTCCAACTTGATTTTTGTGATCCTTGGCTGTTGCACCCATATGCAGGAGTAAAGGAAATATTTCCTTCCTTCCTTCCTTTCCTTCTTGCTTTCAATCTTTCTTCTTGCTTTCCATATGTATATAGCCAACTATCTTTCAAAGCACCCTAGGTAGTGAGCAATACTAGTTCTAATATTAAGACTATAGCTGGGTACAAATAACTTTTCAAAATAGTTTTTCAAATTATATGTATGTTTTGTCAGTATTTTTCAAGGGAAAGAAATTCCCCATCAATTGCTCAAAAACTGCATTCCTTTATATCAGGGACACCAATCCCTCATAAAGTCTTCCTGTGGCATTGAATTCAATGATGGGGCACTGTTGGATAGAGAGTTGTACAAAAAAAGGCAGACTATTCAACCACACATTTTTTGTACCTGCTTTATAGGTTAGGAAATGCAAGGATTCCACACTCCACTGAAGGGGGGGAAGCTTAAAAATACTGTTCTTCTTTGGAAAAAAAATAGTAGCTTTCTCTTATTCTCTTGCTATTAATTCTCAAACAAATTGCTGAATTTCTTACCACATGGACATGTTTGATAACAACATCTCCCTCATATTTCTGACATAAATATGTAGGAAAATGTTAAAATACCTTTGCGCATCAATCTAATGTTCATTCCAAAGTTATGTGACTAAACCAATTAATTCTCGAAATATCTGCAGGGCTTTGAAGACAATGTTTTATTCAAAAGCAAAAGCTGGCATCCTATCAGACCATGAAATAAACAAAAAATGTTATGGAATTGCAAAATAGGACTGTTTTCCTTGTGAATAAGGTAAAAAGGAACTTTGCCCCACTCTCCAAATAAGAGATGACTTATTGAAATTGTAATGGTAAAATAACTCCTGGGGAAAACCAACAATTGGGTTTAAACAATCATTTTATTCATCCATAGATTACAGTGTCCAGGCAAGCCCTGAGCTGGGTTTGTAATTCAGTGCAGATGATATATATAGAAATGTATTCAAGGGCACCTTAAACACAAATACACATCCGTAAAGAAACACAAGTAGATTATAACTGATTAGGATACAGAGTAGCATAATGGAGACATAGATATTCTTTAAGGTGTAGGAACATAAGAGGAAGATTCCTGAACAGCAACATAGTAGCTTTGTTACACAACTTGCATGAAAGCTTTAAGTGTTTTAACAGGTTGTATGGTACTTTCCTGCAGAAATAAAAGAAATACATAATAGTATATGTTGTTGAATCTTCTGCTTCTAAGGTTTGAACTTCATAACCAAATAGTCATTGCAGGCATAGTTCTCCTTTGTAAAAAAACATCATGAGATGTTACATACCAGTAAATGTATAATAAAGAAATATGTATAATACTGCATTTATAAGAGTAAAGATATGGTTTCATTATTGGGTCACATAATTCAGCCTGAATTATGTTCCAGCTCTTCACAAAATGTATCTTAGTTTTTACTGAACTACTAAAAATATAAATGCAAACAGCCCCAGTTTTCAGCCTATTTGTATTAAAATACGGTGGGCAATTTGTGGGACAACTTTGGTTTTGAGCCCAGATAAAGTGGTTCAGTCACTTAACAGAATAACAGAGTTGGAAGAGATCTTGGAGGACTTCTAGTCCAAACTTCTGCTCAAGCAGGAGACGCTACACTATTCAGGACAAATGCATGTCCTATCTCTTCTTAAAAACCTCCCTTGATGGAGACCCACAACCTCTGGAGTCCAGCTGTTCCACTGATTGTTCTCATTGTCAGGAAATTT
>NW_015387337.1:221993-225754 GCF_001527695.2 Protobothrops mucrosquamatus
TGATTTGCAGTTCTGTCTGAAGCCCCCAAAGAATGTAGCTCAGGCTTTATAAAATAAAAGCTAATAAGAATCATAACAATATTGCTTTCTCTCCAGCCTGCAGAAAACCTAGCAAAACATGGGAATTGATAAATAAAGGCCATCAACGTCTCTTGGCACCGCCAGCCTACTGCCTCCCACTGCCTGCATTCTCCTCCTTCTGCTCCAAATTGTTTTGAAAACATTGCATTTCCCATGCCTATTTCATTTTTGCAATGAAGTCATCAAACATGATGACAGGGACTTTCCAAGAGTGAAATCAATCAGTAGCTTTCTCCTTTTGCTTTTTTCTACTCAGCGAGGAAATAGGTGAATAAATTCTAAATGAGACAAAGAGATGGCAGAATGGGCAGCAGCAGACTTTGTAAAACAAAAGACAGAGAAAGAAAAAGCCAAAAAAAACACATACACACCTGAGGTAGGAGCTTGTTTCAAACCATTCCTTCCATAAGCCATTTGGAAGCAAAAGCCAGACCTAACATTTCCCAAATATACAAAAAGAATTCCAATCTCCTTTGCTGATTTTGGATCATTACATATTTTAAATACATGCATGAAAAAACAGAAACAAAACAACAAAGTGCCAATGCTGAAATGAGATTGTGACTAATCCAGCCATTTTCTCCAAGTGAGCAGGGAATCAGAGTCAGTTTGACCAATTCCTCTCAAAGCAAAATGTTTGGGACCGATTCTGCATATTAAACATGTTTTGTCTCAGGTAAAATTGAAATATTAATTCCTTCATTGTGCCTTCATTTATTTATATTATGTCTTTCTACAAGGAACTGAGACTCTAGCTCCTGCTCCAACTCTTATTTTTCATACAACAACCCTATAAAACATGAGATACTATCTAGCCCAGAGTGATTCCATAAACTTCACAGCAGATACATCTGGGCTGGACATACCCTGTCTCAGGTCACTTCTGGCAAGATATATCATCCCCATTAGATTATCAATTGTTATCTATTACCAGAAAGAGTCAAGTATGTAAACCTGGCAGATACTCCATTAGATGTCACAGTCTTCATTCATGTAGAACATCTATACCTTCTACTGGTTCAGTAGCAAGCTGGGAGTCAGCTCAATACCTTCAAATCAAGTGTAATGTATTTTTTAGACACTGCATTTTCAGGAAACCACTCTTGGCATTTTGCTTTAACTGCAGCCATTTGGAAAACCTCAGCTGTAGTGCCTTATATAACACAGTGCAGTAACCCACTCCTGAGATTAATAATTCATAAATTTCTGTGAACCAGAATATCCATCCAATGGTCATGGCTGGTAAATTAGCTAGAGATAGAATGAAAGCATTCTTTTCTAAATGGACTACTTTTGATGGTAGTTTTAGGAACTTTCCCATCATATATGTCAGCTCCTTCAAGAAGAATATAACAGCATCCATAATAACTAGCTTTTAGAATACTTTGATTCTTTATCTAGTCAACCATTAGATACAGTGTCCATGTACTAGTTCAAGGCCTGTACAGCTTTTTAGTTTCATTTGATACAGAAAAATAGATCTGGGCATTATTATTAGATTACTATTTCCAATAACTCATATTGAACAGCATTGGGGCAGGATTGAATCTTGCAAAACTCAACAACTTAATTAAGGTATGGCCATCTTATACTGTCCTCTCAATTTAACTTTCCACCCTACAAAATTGGAACAGAAGGATACAATGTTCAATAGCATTAAAAGCTGCTAAGCATTCAAAAAGAAATTTTCCCTGATTTTTGTTTTGCTGTCCAGTCATTTCTGACTCTAGGGTGCTCATCTCTTTAGCTAAGGGAGCCAGGGTTGTCTGAAGACATTTCCACAGTCATATGGCCAAGCATGACTATATGCTGAGGCACATGGAACACTGTTACCTTCCCACCTATTTATCTATTCATATTTGCATGCTTTTGAACTGCTAGGTTCAATCTGCTAGGTTCCTATCCATATCTCTTGGTCCCAGTTTGAAACTGATTCCACAAAACCAGGTTGGGTAGGATATTGGATATGCATTTAAATTTGCATTAAAGGTCAGCATTTGCACTCAGGTCAACATGGAGATGATATTCCAAAATTCCTTGCAACTAACTATAACAATAGCAAAACACATCACAATTGCTATATAAATGATAAGTGCACCAGCTTTAAAAATGGGCAATTCATATTCTATTCTTGGTCAAATTGTACCTTTCAGTATGTGTTTGTCTTGTCAGGAAGAACCTCTTCAGGCTATGTGTATCTGTTAAATAGATCGTTCAAGGCATTATACAATTTTCTTTGTTTTGAGGAACTGAGGCCTTTATTGATGTGTTATGAAACACTAGAATGTGACAAGTGCTTCAGGTAATAAGTTTGTCCTTCTAGTCTTCAACTCAGAATCAATATGCGTATGTGGAGGTGGCAGCTGGTACTTCTTGGCTTCAGGGGAAAAGTTAGGATTAATGAAGAAACTTAATTTTAATAACATGTGTGGTTGATTTGCAAGACATGTAAACAAAAGCTAAGGTTCTGACTGAAAATGTGTACTTGACATAACCAAATTGTTCCACTTCAAAGAGAAAAAATGTTTTCTTTTTGGAAAAAATTCTTACACAGGTTTTATGGAGCAGATTTGTTTTTATTCAATTTCATGAATAAATAAGTTACCTTTTCAGAGGTCTGCTCCAATGTGCTGGCAAACAAACAATGCAGATGAAAGGGGTGATGTGAATAGCTGTATTGTCATAACCTATGGCTTTGTACAAACACGGAATGCCTAGTATCACCAGAGACAATGTGCCTTTATGACTGCAGTAAAATAGTAGGGCAAAAAGCCGTGGAAGGAGCAGACAGAGAATCTTAATAGTCTGCCTATCAGTATTCTGATTTATTATCACATGACAGATATGCAAAAACAAATTTACAGAATGAGAGATTCAGCAATTTAAGAATATAATTTCTTTGATATATTAAAGCACATACTTTACTAATGGTTAAGAAAATTATTATATGTTTGAAAATATCCAGGCAGTATGTGATAAAAAGTTAGAAGCAGAAAGTTCAAGTCAGGATTGTTATCATGAAGATTTTTTTAGTTCTGTCTTAGTCTTTGTCTGAAATAGTATAGGTTCTCCTGCTTGAGCAGGAGGCTGGACTAGAAGACCTCCAAGGTCTCTTCCAGCTCTATTCTATTCTACTTGTATATTTTCGAATATCAGTGATACTGATTAAGGTTTATTATAGAAAACTGTAGAGAAATCTGTTATGAAATGTTTTGGTAGATTCTGATTTATCTTCTAAACATTTCTTGAGCAATGTTTCTATATGGGACCTCCCTTATTTTGTAACCGCAGTGATTGCTTGGTTACAAAATAAAGGAGGTCCCATAAAGAAACATTGCTCAAGAAATGTTTAGAAGATAAATCAGAATCTACCAAAACATTTCATAATAGATTTCTCTACAGTTTCCTGTAATGTACCGTATATACTCAAGTATAAGTCGACCCGACTATAAGCCGGGGGACCTATTTTGCCACAAAGAATTGGGAAAAAATGGTGACTCGCGTATAAGCCGAGGGGGCATTTTTCAGCACACACATTTTTCCGCCTGGGCTAATCGGCCTCTTTGCAACCCCACCCCTCTGGTAACCGCACGATTGTAGCACTTTGCACAAAGGAGCAATAGTTGATAACACGCCCCACGTCAGCTGGAAGGGTATTCTTGGATAGTGAGAAGCTGGAA
>NW_015387337.1:228744-230142 GCF_001527695.2 Protobothrops mucrosquamatus
TTTTCAGCAAGCGGGACTGACCTAGGGTGAATTTTAAATAGGGATAATTTTTAATGATTTTAATAAGAGACACAGCTACAAATATTTGGTTTTTAATTGGCTTTTATTGGGGAAATGTACTATGTTGTTTTAATATGCTGTGAGCCGCCCTGAGTCCCGTGGGGAGAAGGGCGGCATATAAGTCTTAAAAATAAAAAAAATAATAAAATAATAAATAAATAAAGAAACATTGCTCAAGAAATGTTTAGAAGATAAATCAGAATCTACCAAAACATTTCATAATAGATTTTTCTACAGTTTCCTGTAATGTACCTTAATGAAAAAAATACATACAGATAGTTCTCATTTAGTGACTTCCTTTTTAGCAATTATTCACAGTTACAATGGAGATGAAAAATAAATTTATAGCCAACACTTTTATTTACAGTCTTGTAAGTTTGTAAAGTCTTTGTAAGTTTGTAAAATCTTTGTAAGTTTGTAAAATCTTTGTAAGTTTGTAAAGCAAAAGAAAAAAAGAAAAAAAAACTGAAGTAAGAGCACGAGCACAGTTGTTGTGTCACTTAGCAAGCACTTCACTTAATGATTGAACTTCCAGTCTCAATTATAGTCACTGAAGAAGGACTACTTGTACTTTAAAAATATGTTCATCATAGTAGGCTCTTTTTAAGAAGTTTGCATTGAAATTCTGTTTTTCAGATCCAACTTTCCAAATATGGACTCTTCTGAACACTGCTTCCTCAAACTGGATTCTTATTGTAAACATTTCTGAATGAAGATGGATGGAGTTTACCAAATTCCTTTCATTGCTGCTTGCCAATTCTACAGGTAAAGTGTGTTTTGATAGATCATATCTGTGACTACTTCCTAGTAGATTTCAAAGCAAAATAGTATTTTTGATAATAACACAGTAGTTTACATACAAAATGTTGTGGTATTTTCACTGAAGTTGAGAATTTTTCATAACATATGTGAAGAAATAAAAAAAAATCATATTTGGAAGTGCTGAAGACCAATTTTTCAATAAACTAATGTTAAATTACTTTTAAAAGAATCATGTTCAGTCTATGTATCTCTCTCTTCTACACGTGCATACAAAAATGACAAACAGAACAATAGAGAATTTTAAAGAATTTTGTCTCTCTCTCTTGTAATTTTACAAGTAATTGCAATATATGGGTATTTAATCACTTATAGAATGGAATAAACAAAATTCATTATGGTCAATGGACAGTGAAAAATCACTTGTAACAATAGTAACTAATTATACATAAAAAACAAAGTTGCTATATACCCAGTCATACCATTATTTCATTTTACCCCATGTTTCTCTACACTATATTGAATGGCAGTGAACGGCTTTCCAGCTATACCAAAAGTTATCACAGATGGAAAGTAGAA
>NW_015387338.1:0-6400 GCF_001527695.2 Protobothrops mucrosquamatus
CATCTACCAAGCTCTCCGGGTGTTTTTCCACTGCAGCCTCCATCACTCTTCACAATCAGACACAGGGGCTAGAATTTATGACAACTGGATTTCAGTCTAGAAGATCTTGCACTGCTAGAATTGACGGCAGTTGGATTACAGGTTCCCTATAATTACAGGAGTCTCTTAAGGTTTTATTCAAGAGCCTTTCTTAGCTTTATAAAGAAATAATTGAAAATGGGATCTTTTGCCTGCCTTCACCAATGAGCAAAGATTCCATGCCAACTTTATTGGAAAACTATATATATTGTCACAAATGAAGGCAAATATACATATCCCAGGATAATGTTGCAGGATCCAATCTGAGTTGGTCACCAGGACTAGAGGCTTAGTTTTCTGAGATTTTGGACTCGCGAGCCCATCCTCAGGGAACTTCTCTTTCACACATTCTGATGAGAGAGAAGTTCCCTGAGGAGGGGCCCCAGCACGAATCCAAAAACTCAGAATACTAAATTTCTGCTCCTGATGACCGACCCAGATTGGATCCTGCTATATTTATTGTCTCTCATTAGCTCATGGTGTTTAATACCAGGTTGTTTCATCATAGTTTGCTCAATAAACTGCCAACGGATTAGCTTTGTGTATCACATTAAACTACAAAACATGGCTCATGCAGTTGTTAGGTTTCCATCACACAATATGCCAGAGCCAAAGAAACCATTTTACCATATGTGAATCCTGCCAAAATCTACTTAATATTGCACAGTTTTTGAGTACAACCAAATGGTACAGTGTTGATTAATTATGCTGGGCCAAAAAACAGATATTGAAAAGAAAGCAGCAATCTCCAGGCTGTCTGCAGCAGCCTCCCCTAATCCATTCCTTCTAGATGAGCTTGTTTATTTGCTAGGTTTATATCCCACTTTTTATTCAGGAACTCAAGGGAGCATACCCAGTGCTCTCTCCTCCTATTGTTCCCACAATAACAACCCCAATGAGTTTTCACAACTGAGTGTGGATTTGAAGTTAAGTCTCACTTCTTCAATCCAACAATTTAACCATACACCAGACTGCTTACAACGCCATCATTTGCTGCCAGGACAGATCCCTACTTTGGATAGGCATCAGTTTGGAGAAATCTATGTGCAGCCTATACAGGAACGGTAATTTTTGAGTGCTCTCATTTTCTTGTATAAAAATCTTGACGCATCTTTCAAGTGGGCAAAAACACATATTAAAGCATATTTGTCTCATTTCCCCAAAATACTTTACAGTAATATGGTATTTTCCACTTTTGTACTGCTAATCATGTTCTCAGAACACATGAAATATGAAAAGCTGTTCCTTGAGCATGTTTTTTTCTGCTGCTTTTCCTCTCAGATTTTAGCATTCTTGTTTCAGAGATGATGGGGTCTGCGGCATTCAAATCACGCCAATAACATTGGCTCAGTGGCAAGCAATATGTTGCATAGTTTAGTTATTAATTTTACAGGGCTTGAAATCAGCCTCATCTGAATTGTATGATTTTCTGACAAATAGGACCTTAAAAAAAATAATAGTTGTATTGACTATTACTATTTTCTTCAGTTTGACTCTTACGGAATAACATTTTTAAAATTATTTTAGGGCCTCTTCGTTAGTGGTATTATTGGGGATCGTTTGAACATGCGCTGGGTTCTGGCATTTGGGATGTGCTCCTCTGCCTTAGTGGTAAGTTGGAAAATCAAAGTTGGTAAAATATGCTATGCTGGTAGTATTTGACTTTGAATTTCTGTAATAGAAAGAGTACAGAGAAGACCAACAAAGATGATTAGGGGCCTGGAGGCTAAAACATACAAGGAATGGTTGTTGGAATTGGGTATGTCTAGTTTAACGAAGAGAAGGACGAGGGGGGACATGATAGCAGTGTTCCAATATCTCAGGGGTTGCCACAAAGAAGAGGGAGTCAAGCTATTCTCCAAAGCGCCTGAAGGCAGGACAAGAAGCAACGGGTGGAAACTAATCAAGGAGAGAAGCAATCTAGAACTAAGGAGAAACTTCCTGACAGTTAGAACAATTAACCAGTGGAACAACCTGCCTCCAGAAGTGGTGAATGCTCCAACACTGGAAGTTTTTAAGAAGAGACTGGACAGCCATTTGTCTGAAATGGTATAGGGTTTCCTGCCTGAGCAGGGGGTTGGACTAGATGACCNCATCTACCAAGCTCTCCGGGTGTTTTTCCACTGCAGCCTCCATCACTCTTCACAATCAGACACAGGGGCTAGAATTTATGACAACTGGATTTCAGTCTAGAAGATCTTGCACTGCTAGAATTGACGGCAGTTGGATTACAGGTTCCCTATAATTACAGGAGTCTCTTAAGGTTTTATTCAAGAGCCTTTCTTAGCTTTACAAAGAAATAATTGAAAATGGGATCTTTTGCCTGCCTTCACCAATGAGCAAAGATTCCATGCCAACTTTATTGGAAAACTATATATATTGTCACAAATGAAGGCAAATATACATATCCCAGGATAATGTTGCAGGATCCAATCTGAGTTGGTCACCAGGACTAGAGGCTTAGTTTTCTGAGATTTTGGACTCGCGAGCCCATCCTCAGGGAACTTCTCTTTCACACATTCTGGTGAGAGAGAAGTTCCCTGAGGAGGGGCCCCAGCACGAATCCAAAAACTCAGAATACTAAATTTCTGCTCCTGATGACCGACCCAGATTGGATCCTGCTATATTTATTGTCTCTCATTAGCTCATGGTGTTAAATACCAGGTTGTTTCATCATAGTTTGCTCAATAAACTGCCAATGGATTAGCTTTGTGTATCACATTAAACTACAAAACATGGCTCATGCAGTTGTTAGGTTTCCATCACACAATATGCCAGAGCCAAAGAAACCATTTTACCATATGTGAATCCTGCCAAAATCTACTTAATATTGCACAGTTTTTGAGTACAACCAAATGGAACAGTGTTGATTAATTATGCTGGGCCAAAAAACAGATATTGAAAAGAAAGCAGCAATCTCCAGGCTGTCTGCAGCAGCCTTTCCTGATCCATTCCTTCTAGATGAGCTTGTTTATTTGCTAGGTTTATATCCCACTTTTTATTCAGGAACTCAAGGGAGCATACCCAGTGCTCTCTCTTCCTATTGTTCCCACAATAACAACCCCAATGAGTTTTCACAACTGAGTGTGGATTTGAAGTTAAGTCTCACTTCTTCAATCCAACAATTTAACCATACACCAGACTGCTTACAACGCCATCATTTGCTGCCAGGACAGATCCCTACTTTGGACAGGCATCAGTTTGGAGAAATCTATGTGCAGCCTATACAGGAACATTAATTTTTGAGTGCTCTCATTTTCTTGTATAAAAATCTTGACGCATCTTTCAAGTGGGCAAAAACACATATAAAGCATACTTGTCTCATTTCCCCCAAATACTTTACAGTAATATGGTATTTTCCACTTTTGTACTGCTAATCATGTTCTCAGAACACAGGAAATATGAAAAGCTGTTCCTTGAGCATGTTTTTTTTCTGCTGCTTTTCCTCTCAGATTTTAGCATTCTTGTTTCAGAGATGATGGGGTCTGCAGCATTCAAATCACACCAATAACATTGGCTCAGTGGCAAGCAATATGTTGCATAGTTTAGTTATTAATTTTACAGGGCTTGAAATCAGCCTCATCTGAATTGTATGATTTTCTGACAAATAGGACCTTAAAAAAATAATAATAGTTGTATTGACTATTACTATTTTCTTCAGTTTGACTCTTACTGAATAACATTTTTAAAATTATTTTAGGGCCTCTTTGTTAGTGGCATTATTGGGGATCGTTTGAACATGCGCTGGGTTCTGGCATTTGGGATGTGCTCCTCTGCCTTAGTGGTAAGTTGGAAAATCAAAGTTGGTAAAATATGCTATGCTGGTAGTATTTGACTTTGAATTTCTGTAATAGAAAGAGTACAGAGAAGACCAACAAAGATGATTAGGGGACTGGAGGCTAAAATATATAAGGAACGGTTGCTGGAATTGGGTATGTCTAGTTTAACGAAGAGAAGGACGAGGGGGAACATGATAGCAGTGTTCTAATATCTCAGGAGCTGCCACAGAGAAGAGGGAGTCAAGCTATTCTCCAAAGCACCTGAAGGCAGGACAAGAAGCAACGGATGGAAACTGATCAAGGAGAGAAGCAACCTAGAACTAAGGAGAAACTTCCTGACAGTTAGAACAATTAACCAATGGAACAACCTGCCTCCAGAAGCAGTGAATGCTCCAACACTGGAAGTTTTTAAGAAGAGACTAGACAGCCATTTGTCTGAAATGGTATAGGGTTTCCTGCCTGAGCAGGGGGTTGGACTAGATGACCTCCAACTTTTTATTATTATTATTATTATTATTATTATTATTATTATTATTATTATTATTATTATTATTATTATTATTATTATTATAACATTTCTTCAGAGATCACTTCTAAGTAAATGAAGATATTGCATTCAAGAAGCTCAGTAGGACCTTCACCTTTATAAAAGAATGCATGGACTGAACATTTTGATGTATCTGTACTGGAGATTGCATTTTATAACCAAAATATTCCTGAGACTTCAGCTTGTTAAGATATTTTTGAGAGCAAAAGAGGAAATGGACTAGGACACTTGTGAGGGGGCCTTGGTGCTCTGTGAGCTTGCTTGTTTTCTTGCAGATGTTTCATTACTCTGACAAATCAGCCATCAATAGACACATAGACAGTAGCCACATCAAAAGAGACAATCAACTAGCCCAAAGAGAAAAAGACTCCAGCGCCTCTCCACCAGTAATCAGCACTCAGATCAGGTCCACTTCAGACCAACAATCAAGTAAGCAATACCCCAGTCAAGAAACTGCCGAAGAACCATTAGTAAACAGCCCAACCAAAGAATCCCTAAGACTGTCACCATCCACACAGACAGGCAAGACACCAGAATATAAACTGGCAGCAAACAGCATTCCTTTCTAGCACTGATGGTGTTACCTAGTTAGGGTAATGAAACGTCTGCAAGAAAACAAGCAAGCTCAGAGAGCGCCAAAGACCCCCCCCTCATTTCAACTCTGAGCTACATTGGTAGAACACTTGTTGCTGAAACCATTTTATTGCAAATTACAGTTATTGTGCAGTGTAATTTTTGTTTTTTAAAGAATTTCTAACATGCAAGCTTCTGTACACTGAAGCTTGCACTTGGAAAAATCCAGTTTTCTTGTTTGGTAACACATAGAAAAAATAATTACTAAAATTAGCTTTCATGCCGTAGTAATTAGAGATGTTGTTTTCAAATGCCTGAGTTATTAGGGTGTACCATGTGAGTGAAACTCCTTCTTTCTTTAAAGCCAGGCCTTATTTAAATTATGGATGATTTTCCCTTCTGCCTTACATTCTCAGAAAGCATTTGGCTCCTATCCCCAGAGTTGTGAATAGCTATTGGTTTGGCTTCCTGTGATGAGCTAAAATCATTTCAAGGTGCCCAGATAGATCTTAACTTGTAGCCTATAAATAATATAGACCACGGCTAGAAAGTATTGTGGATTTATTTGCCAGACTAATTTGGGATTGGCACTACATTTCCTTCTTCTTCTTGTTTGTTTTCAGGTGTTTGTGTTTGGCACTGTCACCGAATGGCTTCATTTCTACAACAAGTGGTTCTACTGCTGCCTGTGGATTGTGAATGGCTTGCTGCAGTCCACGGGCTGGCCCTGTGTTGTAGCTGTCATGGGAAACTGGTTTGGCAAAGCTGGGTATGCAAACGTTGGTTTTTTCCCCTTGTACATATTTTTTAGTGGCTTTCCTCTCCACTGTGTGGTTATTGTGCAAAGCTCCTCTTCCTGTTAAACATGTGTTGCCAGTGTGTCCACATTGTTTTGTTTACTGAACAAACTGGTCCTGGCCATGTGATCATAGTTTGTTGAGTTGCATTCCTGCCAAAATGAAAATGCGAAATTGTACTTTATCCTATTTATAAGGACATTAGGCTGGTTGTCCTTTTGAAAAGAATCAGTAGATTTAACAAGGATTTGGGTGCAAGTGTTTGATTGTTTAAGTATAAGGTTTATTACTGCCTCAATCCTCATGGATTTTAGGTGGTTTATAAGATGTTAAGATAAACAATAAATAGCATACTATTAAGAATACGAAGGATTACAACAGAAGTATGTGTTGCATGTTGGTGTTATAAATGTGCATGGAAATATCTCTATGAATATGTGTGAGGACCATCCTTATGTCAGGGGACGAGCCATTCCTGAGGAGGAGAACGGCTGCTTAGAAGGCTAATTGTTGAGCCCACTCTCCTCCATTTCTGTTAGATAAGGCCTCTCTGGCCACCTGGGTTGAATGGAAGGAATCTATATGAGAAAGGTAGTATCTTCAATGCTTTCGGATTTTAAAAATAT